>NW_011494753.1:6495064-6510768 GCF_000754665.1 Bison bison bison
AAAAATAAAATCTGTCACTGTTTCCACTGTTTCCCCATCTATTTGCCATGGAGTGATGGGACTGGATGCCATGATCTTCGTTTTCTGAATGTTGAGCTTTAAGCCAACTTTTTCACTCTCCACTTTCACTTTCATCAAGGGGCTCTTAGTTCTTCTTCACTTTCTGCCATAAGGGTGGTGTCATCTGCATATCTGTGGTTATTGATATTTCTCCTGACAATCTTGATTCCAGCTTCCTCCAGCCCAGTATTTCTCATGATGTACTCTGCATAAAAGTTAAATAAGCAGGGTGACGATATACCGCCTTGACGTATTCCTTTTCCTATTTGGAACTAGTCTGTTGTTCCATGTCCAGTTCTAATGTTTGCTTCCTGACCTGCATATATGCTTCTCAAGAGGCAGATCAGGTGGTCTGGTATGCCCATCTCTTTCAGAATTTTCCACAGTTTATTGTGATCCACACAGTCAAAGGCTTTGGCAAAGTCATTAAAGCATAAATAGATGTTTTTTGGAACTCTCTTGCTTTTTCCATAATCCAACAGATGTTGGCAATTTGATCTCTGGTTCCTCTGCCTTTAAAACCAGCTTGAACATCAGGAAGTTCACGGTTCACATATTGAAGCCTGGCTTGGAGAATTTTAAGCATTACTTTACTAGTGTGTGAAATGAGTGCAATTGTGCAGTCATTTGAGCATTCTTTGGCATTGCCTTTCTTTGGGATTGGAATGAAAACTGACCTTTTCCAGTCCTGTGGCCACTGCTGAGTTTTCCAAATTTGCTGGCATATTGAGTGCAGCATCATCTTTTTTTGTTGTTGTTGTTAGCCCTTATAAATCAAAGGCTTTAAAAGCTCTCAAGAGTCCCTTGGATGGCAAGAAAATCAAACCATCAATCCTAAAGGAAATCAACCCTGAATATTCATTGGAAGGACTGATGCTGAAGCTGAAATGCTAATACTTTTGGCCACCTGATGCGAACAGCTGACTTATTGGAAAAGAAGCTGATGCTGGGAGAGATTGAGGACAGGAGGAAAAGGGGGTGGCAGAGGATGAGACGGTTGGACAACATCACTGACTCAACGGACATGAGTTTGAGCAGGCTTCGGGAGGTGGTGATGGACAGGGAATCCTGGTGTGCTGCAGTCCATGGGGTCGCAAAGACTCAGACAGGACTTAGCAGCTGAACAACAACAATGACAAATAAATCAAAGGAGCACCAACTTACGAACAGCATGGCAAGATATTCACCTCTAAGTATATGAGTAAGGAATACAAAAGCCATTTCGTAAGCCATTTTGGAAAGATTTAGTTGAATCTCAGATCTTATTTTTACTCTGGACTAGAGGCAAGACGCAAGCATTTCTTCTCTTCTCCATACATGGAATACTTAAATGGTACCTGACTTATCAGTTCCTCAAACATTTTGGAGGATTAGTCTCTGACATCATATTAATGTAAGGCATTTTAAGGGGCTTTCACTATTATTGTCAATTCTTATTGTTAATTGTCAGCTCTTATAAAGTCTATTTTGTTAAATTATATTATCCTTGAAAGATAAACATTTCATCCATTTTTCTACTTTATATTCTTGGATTTCAGCAAACTCTCTTTTATGTCTTTAATTCCACTCATGAAAAGTATAAATTCTTTGAAAATTAAAATAGCTCTAACATTTTTGTATTTCCTAAGAATTAATATTTCATTTTTCCACATTAATCCTTCTCTTGTTTTCTTAGAGTTGCTTTGGTATTTTTCTAATTTTGTGAATAATAGGCTTAATTTAAACACATTTAAAATCAATACTTTATTTGTTAATAAGTTACAATAGAATTAATATTCTAATGTAAACTTTGACTGTGCTTTGTCTGTCTGCCACTGGTTCTTACATGTTTTTAATATTGGTATTTTTCTAGATAATGTGAAATTTTATTTTGGGTCATCTGCTTATCCCAATATGGTAAGAGGTTTTTAAAACAGCAATGATGGCATACTATATTAAATTAAAACCTGTTATTTCCATACAGCAGAAACTAACACAACATTGTAGAACAACTATACTCCAATAAAATTTTTTTTAATCTCATCATTTCATTTTGCTCAAAATTTTAAAGAAATGGACCATTGACCTAAATATAACAGATAAAACAATGAAACTCTTGGAAAAAAATAAAAAATAAATCTTCATGATCTTGGGTTAGGTAAAGCCTTCTTAGATATGACATCAAAAGCACAAGCAACAAAAGAAAACATTGATAAATTGGACTTCATCAATATTTTGTGCCTCAAAGGACACCACCAAAAAACTGAAAAGACATCCCAGAGAATGGGAGAAATATTTGCAAGTCATATATCTGATAAAGTATTTGTTCCCAGAATATATAAAGAACTCTTCCAACTCAAAAAGGCAACCCAATTTTTAAAACAGGCAAAGGATCTGAATAAACTTTTTCCCAAAGAATGTATACAAATGTCTTCAAGTGCCAATAAGCACATGAAAAAACACTCAATATTTGTCATCAAGGAAGTGCAAATCCAAACAACAACGAGATTCCACTTCAACCACACTAGATTGACTGTAATAAACAAGACAAGAACAAGTGCTGATGAAGTTGTGGGGAAATTGGAAACCTCACACATTGACGGGAGGAACCCTCATAAATGATGTAGCTGGTTTGGTAAACCATTTGGCAGTTCTTTGAAATGTTTGTCATATTGCCATATGACCTAGATAGCTCATTCCTAGGTATATGCTCAAGAGAAATAAAAACATGTTCATACAAATCTTGTACATAAATACTCATAGCAACATAATTCGTAAGAGCCCAAAACTGAAAGCACCCAAATGTCCACCAGCTGACAAATGGATAAATAAAATATGATCTATCCATACAATAGACTATTATTCAGTAGTAAAAAGGAATAAAATACTGACACCGTACAGCATATATGAACCCTGAAAATATTATGCTAAGTGAAAGAAGACCTTGTATTATATGGTTCTATGTATATAAAATGTCCTGAATAGGGAAATCTATAGAGATAGAAAGTGGATTAGTGGTTGCCTGTGGCTGAGGGCAACTGAGGAAGGTGGTTGCTAATGGATATGGAGTTTGGGGAGAGGGTAATGAAAATGTCTACAAGTGAGGGAAGTGATGATCATGCAGCTCTATGAATGTACTAAAAACATCACACTGTACGCTTTAAATATGTAAATTGTGCAGTATATAGATTCACACACACACATCATTAGGATATAAGGATGAGGGACATTATGATAAGTCCTCTCATTTATTTTCTCTTTAAAAAAGAAAAAACATTTAGGAACTTTCCTGGTGGTCCAGAGATTAAGACTTCACCTTCCAATACAGGGGGTGCAGGTTCCATCCCTGGTCAGAGAGTTAAGATCCCACTTGTCTTGGGGCCAAAAAAAAAAAAAAAAGAAACATAAAATAGGAGCAATATTATAACAAATTCAAAAGACTTTAAAAATGGTCCACATAAGGAAAATTAAAATTAAAAAGCAAACATCTGACAAAAGCCAGTAATTCAACCACTAATGATTACAAGGTCTTGTAGCACCTCGCACACACCAACCTGGACCCACTAGTGTTTCAAGACTCGACAAACGAGAACTGCTGCTTTACACTTTGATTTATCATGCTTAACACCCTTCAGTTCTCTTTGCTCTTCATCTAGATGGCTTTAATTCACTGCTTTCCAGGGCTGCTCCAGAATTTCTCTCCAGGAGTGTTTTAGGGGCAGCAGTTTGGTTTAGAAGGAGCAACCCCAGGGATTTGTCTTGAGGCTGCATATGCACAGCAGACCCACTTTTTCACTTAAAATTTAGAGGTTGATAAGATTGGTACACCCAGAGTACTGCTTTTGGGTGGTCCCCTCCTCTGCTTCAATAGGGACCACATAGAAATGGGCCTGTAGTCTTAAACCTGCTTCATAATTTCAAGGCTCACTTGTGCTTCCAGTAAGCAATTATTCCGCAATGATATTCTGCCTTTCTAAATATAGCACATGGAAATGGACCTCCCCTTTTTAGCAGTGTCTGCCAACAAGACTTCTTTCCTGGTGCTAAAAATACATGCAGAAGATTTTAACTATGGCACTTTCAGTTCTCCTTTCAGTCTGTCTGTTCCTTCCCACGTGTTGTCATTTTTCTATTTGAAAATCATGACCATGAAACCTCGAACATTTACGGGTTATGCAAACAGCTTCCGTAGGTATATTTTTAATAATCACCACTCTTATTATTACCAGATGTTGAAATCCCAATTGATAGCAGAGTGACAGACTTTAACGGTAAGATTATTTGGTCAAGAGACGTGATGTTTTTGTTTTCTGAGAGAGAGCAGGTGTCTTGCTTGAATTTGTATCCACTTTCCCCCTCATTTGGCTGAGATGTCTTAGATAAATTCTTTAATATCACTGATCCTTTGTGTCTTCATTCATGTGCATGTATCTGTGTGTGTGTGTTCGTGTGTGCTCAGTCGTGATTGACTTTTTGCGACTCCATGGACTGTAGCCTATCAGGTTCCTCTGTGCATGGGATTTCCCAGGTAAGAATACTGGAGTGGGTTGTCATTTCCCGCTCCAGGGGAGCTTCCTGATTCAGGGATCAAACCCGCACCTCTTTCATCTCCTGCATTGGCAGGCAGATTCTTTACCGCTGTGCCACCTGGGAAGCCTGTCTTCATTAGTAGAATGCTGCTAAAGCCTTAAAGGATTTTTGTAAGAAACATGTGGGAATTTATGTTACCTATTATTAGATTTTGAATTAGATGTTAGTTATCTATTGCTGGGTAACAAATCCTCACCCCTCGCCCCGCCAAATTTAGCAGCTTGAAACAATTTATTATCTTACACAGCTTCAGAGGATTAGAAATCCTGGAGCAGTTTAGCTGGGTGGTTCTGGTATAGAATCTCTCACAAGATTGCACTCAAATTACTGGCCAGGGATGCATTCTCTGTAGATTGCATGGGTTTGGAGGATTTGCCTACAAGTTCACTCATATGGTTATTGGCAGGAGGCTTCCATTTATCACCACAGGAACCTATCCACATGGCTTCTCCCAAAGTCAGTGATCAGAGGATAAGATAGAGACAGATAGAGTGTATTCCAAGACATACACTGCACTCTTACAACCTAAATTTGATGGTGACATACCATCATGACTGCCATATTCTGATCACACTAACCAACCCTGATACAATGTGGGAGAGAACAGCACCAGGGTGAAAAGAACAGGAGGCAGGCATCACTGAAGACCATCATGGAGGCTGGGTACCACCTGTGGATGGAGCCCCCAGCAGGCACATCTGGACCCTAGTAATTCAACAGCCATTTATTGAGCCCTTCTAGGCCCAAGAGGTATAAAATAGACATTGTCCTTGCCCCAAGGACTCTCATTGTAGAGGCTCACAGTAAGTGCTCAAGAAATATATTTTCCCCTCAAGAGAAAGAAAGAAACAAAAAGTTCATGAAAGGAGATCTTGATAGTCAGAGGTACAGCCACTATCCAAGTAATGCCCTCTAGAGAAAACCCCCCGCTAAATGTAACTATTATGAGTTGGAGGACTCCGCAATTTTTGGTTTAGAGCCTGAGAATTTACATTAAGGATCTGAGCAGAAGTAAGACAATCATTATGACTGTCTGTGAGAAAAAGGTGTACCAGGCAAATTGATGGTGTCCACAGTCCAGCAAACATGGTTATTTTCCAAAACAGTTATTTGGCAAACTAATAAGTAAGGTTCTAAAACTCTGGGCTCCTTATCTCTATGTGAAAGCAACTGAGGTGTGAGCTCTCTTTGGTGATGATTCATCCACTGTCAATTTAGTTGATGTTTAATCTAATGTATATATAGATACTGTATGTACTATATAATAAGGTGACCTTGAGCATAACATCTTCTATTAATAGAAGGCACTCTGACCTCCCAGTTTATCATAATTAGTGAGCTGTGACTCTCCTGATATTTTACCTGTGCTAAAATATTCATATTTCAGGCTCTTAGAGGAGACATGTATGATTCATAGGATTAATGGCAAAGGAATTTACCTCCATTATCAAATTAGCCTTGCATCTTACCAGCCTTCACAAGGCTAAAGTGAAGCTTGAGATTTATACATAAATATTGAAGTCTGATTTCAAGTTTAATAAAACATGCATACCTTTCCAATGTACCCATGGAAAGAAATGGACACTGGAACTTTTGCTGATGCACAAGAGCCCGCAGGTGTCTGAGAAACACCAACTAAAGTCCCATTGGATGGCTGTCATTACCTCTAATGCCCTTGACCAGGCTTTTCAGGTCACTGAAAATTCTGTGGTTCAGTAGCTCTTTGCTGAGCCTGCTGTCCTCTGCTAGGCCTGTGGAGGATGCAGGAAAGGAGACTGATACCATCTCTGAGCTCATAGATTTAATGAAAAACACTTGTCCCAGAGCCTCCCCCTCCACAAGAAATGGCAGGGATTATAGTTGTCTTATTCACAGCTGTATTTTCATTGCTTATAAAGGGGGTTTCAGACAATCCCTACTAGGGAATCCCTAGCATGCCCATAAGAACTAAAGCATCATGTGGCCCCCACGAGTCTCTGCACTTAACCACACCCACCATGAAACTGCAGTCAGAACTTTGGGGCCAAGCAGGGGCCAGACCTTCCAAAGTCCCCACATTTTGGATACATTCCTCTCTCCCTACGTTGCTGCCACGTGCCTGATGCTGGTGTACCCTCCTCATTGCCAAGACTCGACTCCGGTGGTTCCCAATCTTCAGCCAAAGAAAAAGTATTTGGCCTTTTTCAGAGAAAAATAAGAATAGTGTAAGTAGTTTTTCACAAAGCTCAGTGGGAAGAACTATTTATTCTGAGAATAGGCGTTTCTTCATTGGTGTTAATATGTTACCTCTTTTATAAAATTGCGGTAGGAGACAGTGGAATTTTTTTTTAATAAAAAGACAACAATATTTTATTTGGGGCACTTACTCAGTATTTCACAGATCCTCAACAAGTTTTGAGGTAGGTTAATATTATTATTTATTTTACAAACTAAAACTCAGGCAGAGATTACATCACTTGTTGCAAACCATAACAGGAGTCCTACCATAACCAAGAATTACATGGTTTTTCAGATTAATCTGATGTGTGTGAATTTAACAGTGATAGCTTGCAAATAGTCATTAAAAACAAAACAAAACCCAAACCCTACTAGATATTACAGAAATCCTACTTTGGGTATTTTGTAATTCTTAAATCAATCCTGCATTGATTATACCTGCTTTTGAATAACCTACTTATTCTCATTACAAATCTATTTCTGCTGGGTCATCGAAAAAGCAAGAGAGTTCCAGAAAAGCATCTATTTCTGCTTTATTGACTATGTCAAAGCCTTTGACTGTATGGATCACAATAAACTGTGGGAAATTCTGAAAGAGGTGGGCATACCGGACCACCTGTCCTGCCTCTTGAGAAACCTGTATGCAGGTCAGGAAGCAACAGTTAGAACTGGACATGGAACAACAGACTGGTTCCAAATAGAAAAAGGAGTACAACAAAGCTGTATATTGTCACCCTGCTTATTTAACTTATATCCAGAGTACATCCATCATGAGAAATGCTGGGCTGGAAGAAGCACAAGCTGGAATCAAGATTTCCGGGAGAAATATCAATAATCTCAGATACACAGATGACACCACCCTTATGGCAGAAAGTGAAGAAGAAAGAACTAAAGAGACTCTTGATGAAAGTGAAAGAGGAGAGCAAAAAAGTTGGCTTAAAGCTCAACATTCAGAAAACGAAGATCATGGCATCCAGTCCCATCCCTCCATGGCAAATAGATGGGGAAACAGTGGAAACAGTGGCTGACTTTATTTTTCTGGGCTCCAAAATCACTGCAGATAGTGACTGCAGCCATGAAATTAAAAGACGCTTACTCCTTGGAAGGAAAGTTATGACCAATCTAGATAGCATATTAAAAAGCAGAGACATTACTTTGCCAACAAAGGTCCGTCTAGTCAAAGCTATGGTTTTTCCAGTGGTCATGTATGGATGCGAGAGTTGGACTGTAAAGAAAGCTGAGTGCTGAAGAATTGATGCTTTTGAACTGTGGTGTTGGAGAAGACTCTTGAGAGTCCCTCGGACTGCAAGGAGATCTAACCAGTCTATCCTAAAGGAGATCAGTCCTGGGTGTTCATTGGAAGGACTGATGTTGAAGCTGAAACTCCAATACTTTGGCCACTTGATGTGAAGAGCTGATTCATTTGAAAAGACCCTAATGTTGGGAAAGACTGAGGGCAGGAGGAGAAGGGGATGACAGAGGATGAGATGGTTGGATGGCATCACCGATTCAATGGACATGAGTTTAGGTAAACTCTGGGATGGACAGGGAGGCCTGGTGTGCTGTGGTTCATGGGGTTGCAAAGAGTCGGACACAACTGAGCAACTGAACTGAACTGAATCCTTATCATTGAAGAAGGAAATGGCAGCCCATTCCAGTACTCTTGCCTGGAAAATCCTATGGACAGAGGAGCCTGGTGGGCTACAGTCCATGGGGCGCAAGAGTCAGACATGACTTTAGCAACTAAACCACCAACAATCCTTATAGTAACAAATTAGCACATCATTGATTTTGTTGTTTTCTGCTTTTCGAGTGGGTGAAGCGGGAAGATAAGCAGCTTTCCTCAGAGTGCTAGGCAGCCTTTACATGCAGTGCTATGCTCGGCACACCATCTGTGGTGTTTAGGGGTCAAAGGAAAGCAGGCACTTAATGAACCCAAGACCCAGAAAAGATGCCTGGATCCAAAAGAGGTGGAGGCCTTGCAGAAGTCAAAGATGAAGAAAAGAGCACTATCATCTCGGGCTACTGATCCTCAGCATCATGCTACAGCATCACAGCATATGGGAAGAGCTCTTAAAAGGCCAGTAAATTTGTCCCAGCAATCTGTTAATTAAAGTTCTTACTAACTAGACAAACCACACATATACTTAAATTTACATTTTACTAAAATGACATCTATAGAAGCAAAATATCTATGTATTATCTGTTCCACCTATCATGTAAATTGCTCTAATTGTCACAAGTCTAATTCACTTAGCTCATTATAATTACTTAAAATTCAGCTCATCCTGACTAGATTCCTGGGCCAGTCTTTTCAAATAACTTGTTTTATTACAAATTTCCTTTTATTTAAACAAGTGTCAGTAATAACACAGGATTAAGAGTGGTTAATTAACAACTGAGAAATTATAAGGAAAATGTCATTATTGGGTTAGAAAATACAGCATTCAGCAGAACAAATTTCAAGAGTAAAGATATAGACACTTATGTTTCTGAACAGGCTGAATGGCACAGCTCAACACAATGTGAGTCAAAGAAGCAAGAAAAAAAGAAGGCAGGGGGCCACAAGAGGCAAAATATTTTATTCTAGTGTCCCCCAAATTGACTGTGGAAGTAAAAAGTTTCTACATTAAAAATGTTTATATAAATTATATGAACAGTAATTTTCATAAAAGTCAAAATGAAATGTTCTGCATAGGACAAAAGATATGCCTAAGCAACATATCATATTTGCACAAGGCCACTGAATGTCACGGGTACTAGTAACAAATGAAAAAGCGTAAGTTATGGCAGACCGAGCAAAGATTTCAGTCTGGTATTCTATAACCCCAAGACAATAAACTACTCTTACTATACAAAAGCTCTAATGACATACAGAGTCTTTTGTAGGAACACTTGTGCTTCTGGTTGGCACATTATCTACTCTTTAATACGTGAAAGTAATACAGAGAGTTGTGAGCGTTTGTGCAAAACTATTGTATTTACAAAAGTGGCACAAAAGTGAATTCAACAGTCAACGCACATGCACACTTCATTCACATCTTCAGTGACAAAAGGTATTCTGAACACTATCGAACTGAATAAGAATACTAGCTTCAACAACAGCTGTTAGTAAGCAATAGTCATGTAAGTTACACCAGAATGGGCAAATATTGCTCAAGTAAAATTCTATTGTTAAAGCTGAAACAGATTTAAGGCCTTTCAAGTTCAAGCATAGGGTACAAATCTTTTGGAGCCCCATCTATTTGTGTTTGAAACATGTGACCTTTCTTCTAACTTGTGGTCTTAAACTTCTGTTTTACAACACCCAAAAGGAAAATCCAGAAATTAACAGTAGAGGTTATATGAAATAAGAGTAATATACGAAGCTATAATTAAAATATATTAAAGAAAGTCAACATTAAAACTGTGAAACTTGTTACTTGTTGGATCCAGCCCTACACTAGGAGTTAGGTAATATATACAATTATTCTCAAGTAGATTACTTTATGTTGCTCTAACATGTTCTTTTCATCAGTGCACTGTTAAACTAATCAAAAACTCTACACATGTATATTCCCTTACAATAGCAGCACACACTACCACTATCTGCAAAGCCATCACTCTCAAATGACTTAATGAGTAAAAGGAAATAAAAAGCAGAGGAGTAACATATTTAGGAGAAATAATGGGAATTAGAATATTTATGCGGTTCAGCTCTTTTTAATCAGCCAGCCAGCTTGCTAGCAACAAGAGATGGTTTCCACTGAGGAAGGTCCTGTGGAGTGGGATGTAGTCACCAGTGACCTCTGTCTTATCTGGGGTTGCAGTAGGAAGTTGCTTGTTCTTCATTTTGCTTTAGCCATGTTGTAATCCCCAGAATCAAAATATTTTTACCCTTTATGCAATCGTTTACTTAAAAAATCTGAACCTCCAGGATTTTGTCCCAGATGAGGATATCTTGCTTTTAACTTTTGCTTCTTCAGCTTTCTCTGGACTAATCACTTTATCTTCCATTCCCTGCTCCTCTGCGGAGGCTGCCTGGGGGACTTCTGCAGACATACTGCTCCCTCTGCGGACAAGAGGCTGAGAAGAGAAGTGCCCGAGACAGTGGAATTTTTTTAATGTGTCACCTGGCATCATGGAATAGTGGCAGTCCTGTGTGATGTCCCTACTGGTTTTTCCTTGATTTTGAATTCCAAATGTTTCAGAACCACTGTCATACAAGAACAGTTCAATCCCCACCTCACCCTTGGGGTCTTCCCTGTCTTTTAGGGCTCCCACTTTTCCTTTCTTTTAAAAAAATATCAGTTAGGATATTTTCCCTGTAAAGTCATTAGTATATAGGTGCAGGACAATCGGTAAAAACTAAAATAAATAAAACTAAAAAAATAAAAACTCACAAAGAAAAAAAAAAAAACTCACAAAGAAGAAAATAGTAATCTTCTATAGTCTCACTTCTCAAGTGAAAATAAATATTGTCTAAGAGATGCCCTTCTATTCTGCTTTCTGAGTTTATCATTTAACTTTTTAACATTCTGTATAAGTTGTGTGGTAATTTCATAATATCCTATCCTCCTCCTCCTATACAATTAAGTGCTGACTTGGTCTAGCTCCTGGGGTAAGCATTTACATGTATGAGCCACTTAATCCACAAACAACCTTGTAAAGTGAGTACTGTTATTATTTCCTCTTTGTAACTGAGGTTCAGACAGTTTAAGATATACACCCATTTTACCGAGCTGCTAAGTAGTGGAGTCTTTCTGACCAGGGGAGCCTGGCTCTGGAGCCCAGACTCCAAAATAGTCTGATCCAGTGCACTTCCGTCATATGGATGGAATAAATAAACCACAGTTTATGTAACCATTCTTTCACTTTTGCTCATTTTCCCTTTTTCCTCCAGGTTTCTGGTACTATAAATAAAGCTGCCATGTACAACCTCATGATTAAGTCTTTGTGTACATTATCTGTAAGTATTTCTGCAGAATAATTTCTGGCAGAGGATTTACTTGATCAAGGAGATTACAGTTTTAAGGCTTTGACAAAATTCACCAACCTGCATCTCAGATTGTTGTGGCTTTTCAGAATGTTGTATCCTTGACACTCCATCCAACAAGCTAAGCAATGAAGAGCCAGTGCAACCAAAAATAAATAAATAAAAAAAAATACTTTTGCTATATGATGCTTTAGTTACTAATATGGTAGTGATCCACAGTGATCCAAACCCTTGTATAATTCAGCCCCCATGAATACCTGTGACTTGTTTCTAATGAACAGAATATGGCAAAAGTAAAAGGACCTTGCAGATGTAATTAAAGTCCCTAATCAATCGATTTTCAGTTAATCAAAATGGAGATTATCCTCGGTGGGCCTTACCTAATTAGGTGAGCCCTCTAAACGGGCTTGCTGAAGTTAGAGAGACTCAGAGCAGTAGAAACTGTTACTGACTTTTAGGAAGTAAATCGTCATGAAATGAAGCTGCAGGTAGATGAATTCCATCACCAATATGGGAGTTCAGAAGTTTATCCTTCCCTGCCACACCTCTATATGAGAATGCAGTCTAGCCATCATCAGCCCTGTAAGGCCCTGAGCAGAGAACCCAAGTAAGCCATGCCCAGACTTCTGAGTTACAGAAACTCTTAAATAATAATTGGGTGTTGTCTTAAGCCACTGAGTTGTGTGCTAATACAACTAACAAGACTACAAATTTTCCATGTGTTATTAACCATGGTTTTTTCTTCTTTCCAGCTCATGTTTCTGCATTCATCATTTTCTTATTTGGGTTCTTAATACTTTTTGTTTTAAAGATATTAACAACCCCTTTGTCTGTCATAAATAATAAACAGCATTGCATTTTCATGTGGTCAAATCCATTGGTCTTTCCCTTTGTGGTGCCACTTGGAAAGCCCATCCTCATCCCAAAGTGACAGCATGAGTCACATACATTTTGTCTAGTACTTGTGTGGTTTCATCATTACATTTAAATCTTTAATCCAACTGAAGAGGTTTTTGGTAAACGGTGGTGCAGAAAAGCCCAACTTTCACTGCTTTCAAATGTACAAACGATATCTACTGAATAATCATTTGGTTTTCAACTGAATTTATATCAGATCAAAAGTCTAAATTTGGCCTTTTCCATGTGTTACATTAGGTCTATCCTCTTCTGCTTTAGTATCAAACTCTTTTCATTGTCAGAACTCTACGATGCATTTGAGCACAGTAGGAAAAAAATCACCCTTCATTTCTCTTCTTTCATAAACTTTGCTCATGATTCTCAAACATTTCTTCTTTCATTTTATCTTTGGAATTGTTTTGTCAAATTCCATTGGCAATTTCATTGTATCTGTGGCACACTGAAATATATTTATAGATTTACACATATGTAGATTATAGAATTGATTTCCCGTATTTCCATACCAGAACATGTTTAGAACTGTGTGTCTTTTTCATGACCTTGTCAAGATAGGTTTAGTCGTGTACACCTTCCACGTATCTTGTTGGATTAATGACAGGGTTTTAAATATTTTCATTTAAGACATCCTAACTAGTATATTTCGATAATTGTTTATTTACTAGATTATAAGAAGATTTTTTTTTAACTTACTTGTGCAACCATAAATCAGTAAGAGTCTGGCAAAAATCAATGAAAGCATTCTGTGAGAATCAGTTCTTAAACAATTATCAGTATCCCCTTGTGGGATGTATGTACCTATGCTGATTAGTCTAAACCAGCAAGAGAATCCCAAATTCCTTGCAGTAATTGGTTCAGGAATGGACAAATCTAAGATAAGTTGGGCCAGTGAAACAGAAAAGAGGTTTTCCAGGGGATTGTGATAAGAAGCTTTCTTGCTCTTTGATGAGAACCCCAGGAAGCCAGCTTCTCCCATTGGTCACAGTCAAGGAGACATGTATTTTGGCAGCTGTTGTGTGACCATAAGAAGCACCCTCAGAATGAAGCTGAGTCTGTGGATAGCAGAGCAGAGACACTGAAAGACTGTGCTGATACCTCTGAACGCCTGGATCGTCTGACTCGAGATCTGCCCTGCCTCTGTGCTTGTTCTCTGAGCCAGCTCATTTTCTGGTTGTGCCCCTTTCACCTGGGCCTTTTTTAGCCCAAAGCATCCTGCTGATACATAAGGACTGAGTGAGACAGATGAACGACACTTCCCAGCACGGAGTGGCTGCTCAGTGTATGACAGCGCCACCCGCCACCATCCCTGACCCCTAGCCCCGCCAGGCCTTACTTCCTTGTCCAGTACTACTTGTGTCCAGCCTTTGCTCCCACACATTCTCCCTCCTCACTCACATTCGGAGCTGTCTCACCCTTAAAGACCCTGCTCAAATTCTACCTCCTTCACAAATGCTGTTTGGCTCATGGAGAATTCTCCTCCGTGCTCAGCTTGTCTGAGCCTCATCACACACTGCCTCCCGTGGCTGCCTTTGCCTTCCTGAGTCTGGGTCCGTCTCCTCATCCCCCATCTACAGTGAATCCCTCCAGGGCCTGGACCACCCAGTGTACCTCAGCCTCCTGCACTGGTCTGCCTCCTGCAACCTCTTGCCCCTTGTAATGTTCAGTGAGCACTTAATGCTGAAGTTACCACTCTTAAAATTTCTTCTCTCCCTTGCTTTTTACAATTTGTGGGCACCAGGATTCAGCTGAATGAGATTCCTACAACAGCAAGAGGGGTGTTATTATTTTGTTCTGAAGGTCTCTACAAGTGTAAGGCATGTTTAAAGTAGCTATAAATAATTTATACTGTCCATAACTCAAGTCAATCAAAATAGACCTCATCACAGTGATGCGGCAAAATCTGGTACAAGCTGTTTTTCTGCTGCCTCCAAACCCATTACAAACTCGGCGCAGATGAAAATCTGCCTGGATTCTCTCCTGAATCGGATTAATGCCCCATCCGCAATCACATTAATCACAATCTGTCTGAGATTAGACCCGGGGTAATCCCATTGGACAAGAGGTGACAACCCAGATTCTATCATCTCATTCATTATCTATTTTTGGAATTTGCTAGTAACTCTAGCCTCTAGAAGATGTTTTCTGGTGAAAGAGGATCCTCTGTAGATTCTTTTGAAAAACTCAGTTCATGGGCTTTGAATAGAGCCAAGCACTTGGTGTCATTGATGTCTCCTATTTTGTTTCCAGGTGATGAACAGACAACAAAATCCCCAAGTCCGTAGTCTTTGTTATGAGAAACACACACACATTTAGCTTTTTACAAACCTATATTGGAAAGAATTAAAGACATCCTTCAAAACCTTTAAAAGATCAGGACTACAACTTTCTGAAGAGACGGCCTCATGTTTGAGGATATATGATATTTTCTTTTCTGCTTGTTTTAGTATCATAAAGGTAAGCATCTGTGGTTGGTAAAGGGGCTGTAACTGGCCCCCCAAATCTGAAAACCGGCCCCCACACACACACCCACACATCTGTGCAGGATGGAGGACTTTTTACAATGTCCCATTTCCCGCTGGCAAGTCAAAATGAACTCTGATAGCTGATGTTCCTCTTATTTGCATATAGAAATACCGCTCAAGGGAAATGCTAGGACCAAATGAGTCAGGGCAAACCAATTTCGTGCCCACATTCTCAGACCTCTGGTGTGGGAGCACAGCAGAGAAAGCCAACCCCAGAAAGGATACAACCTACATAACAGGATGGTTGCCCACAATCAGATCAGATCAGATCAGATCAGTCGCTCAGTCGTGTCCGACTCTTCGCGACCCCATGAATCCCAGCACGCCAGGCCTCCCTGTCCATCACCAATTCCCGGAGTTCACTCAGACTCACGTCCATCGAGTCAGTGATGCCATCCAGCCATCTCATCCTCTGCCGTCCCCTTCTCCTCCTGCCCCCAATCCCT
>NW_011494753.1:6510868-6513722 GCF_000754665.1 Bison bison bison
AATGAGTCAACTCTTCGCATGAGGTGGACGAAGTACTGGAGTTTCAGCTTTAGCATCATTCCTTCCAAAGAAATCCCAGGGCTGATCTCCTTCAGAATGGACTGGTTGGATCTCCTTGTGGTCCAAGGGACTCTCAAGAGTCTTCTCCAACACCACAGTTCAAAAGCATCAATTCTTCGGTGCTCAGCCTTCTTCACAGTCCAACTCTCACATCCATACATGACCACAGGAAAAACCATAGCCTTGACTAGACGGACCTTTGTTGGCAAAATAATGTCTCTGCTTTTGAATATGCTATCTAGGTTGGTCATAACTTTCCTTCCAAGGAGTAAGCATCTTTTAATTTCATGGCTGTGGTCAACAAGTAAGTTACAAATGAGTGGTATTCTTTTCCTCATTCTTTGGGACTACGAATACAAATGCTTCCCTTTATCCCATGGAAATGGTTGCCAGGAACTGATCACCAGCCAACTCTCCCCAAACTAGCCTTCTGCCAACCTGCTCTTTCTAGGTTTCTAGGTGGACAGAGGAGCTGTCCATCCATAGGATCTCTTCCTCCATCTCCTGGCCCCTTACCCACTCCTGACTCACATCCTTGTTTTCTCTGGCCTTGCTTGATGCACTCTTTTACGCTTTTGCTATTTTCCGTCTGAATCTCTCCGGCCATGGAACAGGATCATGGAGGTTCCCTTTGGCCAAGAGAATCCCTCAGACTCCTCGGTGGAAGTTCGAGGCTACTCACAGTCTGACATGAGCTTCCCTTTTAGTCTTTCACTCATGCTGACTCCTCCACGAAAGTCCAGCACATGGACCTGCCTTAGGTGGCTACAGGGTCTTTCCTGTCTCCTGTCTCTAGGGCTTTGCTCGTGTCACTGTCCTGGTTCATTCTGCCTCCCAGCTGCTCACCTTTCCCCCAAATGCACTTGCGTCATTCACCTCCTATCTCTATCTTTGAGACCATTTCCTCTTCCAAGCAGACTTTCCTCATCCTTTTCTTCTTGGTACTCATCCTACAGGGCTCAGATAAGATGCCACAGGCTCCAAGAAGTCTCTCCAGCCATCCCACTCTGTGCTCCCTCCTTGTTACTGTTCCAGGTTTGGTAGCTCTCCTCCCAGTGCTGATCATAAGTCAAAGATGAACAAAGTCGGACATGAGGTAAAGTGGAGAGGACAGATTTTAACAAATATTATCTTTTGTATCAGTTGCATGAACTGAACTCAACTGCAATTTGTACAGAGGTGACCAGACATCTTAAAGGGAGAGTGAGGGAGTAAGGAGGGCTCATAAGAGTCAGCGAGGTGAAAAATTGCAAAAGGCTGGAAGAGGGGGTTGGTCTATGAGAAATCCATCAGGGTTTGCTAATGGGTTCTTATCCAAGGTAGGCTCCTGCCCTGCCACGGAGGCTGGAAGATAGGAGGCTGGCCCTATCTTCAGGTGTTGGTTGGAACAAAAAGTAAATTCTTTCAGCAGCCTTAAGTATTTTCAGGTAGACACTTTAAGTGGGGCTGGGGTGATCCTAGGGATGTGGACTTGAGATGTGAGAAACTATGTTAGTGTTTTGCTCAAATCTACAGGCTAAGACAGAGGTCTAGTTGAGAAAGGGCTCAGAGGAGGCTGGCTAAAGCTTGGTCAAGGAGAGACTGTGTGTCGCCTCCCTTCATCCTCCTCTCCTCCTTAGCCTTGTTTCAGTGAAGGCACCATGTCCAAGCAGGGCCCCCAGCCTTAGCCTGGACCATCTGGTAAGAGGCCAGCCTTTCTGCAAAACCACCCAATCTTGGTTTGGTGATTGTATTCCTTTTGGAGCTCAGTGTTTCCCTCTTTCCTTCTCTCCCTTTCTTTCTCGCTTTGCTCAGTATCCTGATCTTGGCAAAGGGAGGGATAGTGATAGGCTGAAACCACACTCTAGAAGGTAGACCCTGTGAGGCTGCTGACTGACAGAAGTCAGCCAGGAATGCCAGTGCCTGGGGCCAGACTGCTCAGAACCACATCCAGGCCACCTGAGCCAGCTGGGGATTCCCCTTCTGGAATAGGAGAAACACAACTGTCCCTAAAGCCATCAGCATGGGTCTTCTTTATGATCTCCTCCCCTCCTGGGATGTAAGCTTGGCAGGTTATCCCCTGCAGCTATGAGGGTGTGATTTAGAAAGAAACAAAGGCTTCCAGGCGGTTTTGTTTTTAAAGGGCTACTTTTTCTCATCCTTCTATAATGATCGTATTGAACCCATCAAGGACAAGAGTGCTATAGACTGTGCGTTTCTTAACACAGAATGACCTTTGTCACATGTCCACTATAAACAAAGTAACCAACAAGTAAGTTCATCCCATCTGGACAGACTCACAGAGCAAAAGTCGATAACTAGTCTCATGGACTAGTGGGTTTAAGTCTCAGTCTCACCTCCTACTAGATGTATTAACTCATTTAGGTTATTAATTTATTTGTTTCTGAGCTGCTGAAAGATGGTAAAAAGACCTGCCTCAACACCTCAGATGGAGAGTCAGCTTCATGAGATGTACCCGGTGGGGCCCAAGCCTTGGTTTCAGGCTTTGACACTGCCATCTTGAAATTCTTACTAATTTTTGAGCAAGGGACACCAGATTTCATTTTGCACTGGTAGCCACATATTATGTAATCCAGCCTTTCCTGGGGTTTTGGGGAACTTTTAATGAGACCTCTTAAGATGGAAAGATATAAACATCTGAATGCAGAGTTCCAAAGAATAGCAAGAAGAGATAAAAAAGCCTTCTTCAGCGATCAATGCAAAGAAATAGAGGAAAACAACAGAATGGGAAAGACTAGAGATCTCTTCAAGAAAATCAGAGATACCAAAGGAACATTTCATGCAAAGATGGGCT
>NW_011494753.1:6513822-6515631 GCF_000754665.1 Bison bison bison
TCATAGCTGGGGCTAGTTTTATGGAATATATGGAGCTCTGGAGCTCAAGCTGCTATTCCCTGTAAGGGTAGAGAGCACTCTAAAGCCCAGAAATGGAGGGCCCCCAGATCTCCCGTGTCCTGTAGTCTGGGACATGGAGAAGGGGACCATGGGAGTATCTGGAAAGCAGCTACCCAAGGCAGGGTCAGATCAATGGCACCTTGTGGCTGTGCCAGGGGAAAAGGATTTTTGCTTCTCTCACTCTTGTGCTGTCTCTCAAGGATGGCTGTGACCCAGGAGACCCAGGTGGAGGGGGTCTTGAAAACAGTCCTTGATTTTCTAGCCCCAGAGAAGTGAAGCTGGTGACAGATGGAACCACACTCATGTGGGTCTTTGACCACAGTGGAAGCAGCAAAGCCTATGGAGCCAGGCAGACCTGCTGTGAATGGCAGTTCTGATTTATCCTGTGACCAGAAGCAATCATGTCACCTCCCTAAGTTTCAGTTCCTCGGGGATTGAAGGAATCTAACACTACCCACTCGTCACGTGCATGTGTGCTAAGTCACTTCCATCATGTCTGATTCTTTGTGACTCCATGGACTGTAGCCCACCAGGCTCCTCTGTCCATGGGATTCTCCAGGCAAGAATACTGAGTGGGTTGCCATGCCCTCCTCCAGGAGATTTTCCCGACCCAGGGATTGAACCCACTTCTCCTGTGTCATCCTGCATTGGCAGGCAGGTTCTTTACCACTAGAGCCCCCTGGGAGGCCCACCCACCTCATCACATTGCTGTAAAGACCTAATAGGCTAATAACAGGACCTTAGCACATGATGGCGGAGAAGGCAATGGCAACCCACTCCAGTACTCTTGCCTGGAAAATCCCATGGACGGAGGAGCCTGGTGGGCTGCAGCCCATGGGGTTGCACAGAGTTGGACACGACTGAAGTGACTTAGCAGCAGCAGCAGCACATGATGGAGACTGAAAGAATACTGGTTTATGACTCGGCTACCTGACATCCCAGGAGAGATCATCTACTCACCCTACTGCCCCTTCAACACCTCCCCTCCTTCCTACCCCTGCCCACTGCCCCCCAGACACCCCCTTCCCTAATAAGGTCTCAAATAATTGTTTTTTCTGGGTTGTAGGAAGAATTTCTCTTGGCCCAAGAGATTAACAGTCTAGACTTAGGATTCCAGCCCAGAGCCGCCCTCTCCTGGCTGCCTGAGCCATTGAGTTAATTGATTTGCTTGCTCCTAGTTAGGTGCTGAAAGTCTGGCCAGGCCCGGAGTGGTTGGGGAGGGAAGACAAGCAGCCAAGAGCATTTTTCTCAGTTCACTACAGAAGGGTACCTACCACATACTGGCTCCCAGTTCTGAGACTGTGCCCAACTACACAAACATCATCCGTACACAAACTCTTCACTCAGACCACTTTCTGAGCCTCCATCCCCACAGAAGTGACGTACAGAACAAGCATACATGGAAATGCACAAAGAAACCATCAGACGACACATACACACAGATAGACTTAGACTTCCCCTCCACACGCAGAGGCAGGCAGGCCCTGGGAACAGGTAAGGCACAGTGTACACACAGACTCCCAATATAAAGCCATAATGATAAGTGTCTTATTTACCACATATTGCACTTCCCTTTCACTTTTCACTTTCATGCATTAGAGAAGGAGGTGGCAACCCACTCCAGTGTTCTTGCCCGGAGAATCCCAGGGACAGCAGAGCCTGGTGGGCTGCCGTCTATGGGGCTGCACAAAGTCGGACACGACTGAAGCGACTTAGCAGCAACAGCAGCAGCACTATGTGCCAGATATT
>NW_011494753.1:6515731-6517587 GCF_000754665.1 Bison bison bison
ATGGACAGGGAGGCCTGGCGTGCTGCGATTCATGGGGTCACAAAGAGTCGGACACGACTGAGGGACTGATCTGATCTGATATGATCTGAAGATGGCTTAGCCCAAGGCCTGGCCAGAAGCAAGTGTTCAGTGAATGTTAGGGAGGGATGGGCCTGCCCCGTGTCACTGGGTGCCTGTTTGCTCAGAGGAAGCTGGTGGGGGTCAGGCAAGAGAGCCTGGGGAGAGAGGATGGGTTTGGATATCAGGAGGCCTGAAATCTGACTGTGATTTGCCAAGTTTCTTGGTCTTCCCAGGCCTGAGCTGCTGTCTGAAACATGGTGCTCAACTCCCCCCAAAGTTGAGCTCTCAGAAGCCTATGGTGGTGATGTGGGTGCTGAGAGCCCTTCTGGCCTCCTCTGTACAATGTCTCCAACTGCCTTTGGAGAAAAGGGTATGGGCTGGGAAGGGGATGGAGGCAGGAGCCAGAGGAGAGCCCTGGTCCTCAGGTGGGCAAAGAGAAATCCCATCCCAAATAACTCCAGCAGGAAGACCCCTGGCCTGGGTCAAGGGACCTGGCTTCCAGCTCCATTTCTGTCACTTACATGCTGGAAGACAGGTCATTGGCCTTCGGTTTCCTCTCTGATACTCACAGTGGGATTAATGCTCCCATCACCAGCAACAGCTTCCTTTGTGTTGGGTGGACAGTTGTCTGTGACATGCCCTTTGTGAGTGATTCGGAGGCCATATAGTGTAATGATACTACCAGCAAGTCAGGGGGCAGAGAGTCTGGTTCAAACCCTGGCTCCACCAGCTGTGAAACCTGGAACGAATTACCTAATATCTCCAAGCCTCAAGGTCTTCATCTGTGAAACAGGTATAGCTTTTATCTACTTGGCTGCATTGGATCTTAGTTGCAGCATGCAAGATTTTCGCTGCGTCCTGCAGGATCTTCCGTTGCAGCGCACGGACTCTCTAGCTGTGGCACGAGGGCTCAGTGGTTGCAGGGTGTAGACTTAGTTGCTCTGTGGCATGTGGAATCTTAGGTCCCTAACCAGGGATCAAATCCACATCCCCTGCATTGCAAGGTGGATTCTTAATCATTGGACCACCAGGGAAGTCCCAGACACAGGGATAATTTTAACAATAGTCACTCCTTCCTAGAATTGTTGTGACACACTGGCAGTCCTGTGTGTGAAGGTGGCTCCAAGTTAGAGTCCTGTATGTTAGCTACGATGAGGATGATTCTGAACATGAAGGTTAAGCCCCACATTCTTCCCCATATATGTGGTTCCATGATGATGAATAGCAGACAAAACATCTCGCAGCAGGTAAATGTCTCCTGAGTGGGTACGAACAGGAAGGCAGGTAGTGGGGAAGGAAGCGGAGTGTGTGTGCGTGTGCAGGCCTGTAGGAGCTGTCTGTGAGCTCTGTGCTTGAGGAAGAGGAGGCCAGGCAAGGATGACCACCTCTCTGGCCTGCAGCTTTTTCTCTGTCCAACAAAGGCCTGAAAGAGTAAGTCTCCGAAGGGTCTTGTAGCTTTTTGGTTCGCGAGTTCTAGAAGGAAAGAAGGGAGGCTTGATTAAGCAAAACTGTAAGATAATAAAGCCTGCTTTGTGATCTGCTCCCAGGCCCCAGGTTCCTTCCTGACCTTTCTTTCAGGTTTTGTTTTCAGGGTGGGAGCTGCTGTCCCTGTATTGTGAGTGAGTACCTGTACTGTGCTTTCTCAAGGATTTCCAAACAGTAAGCCTATCTTTTAGGGGGACTGTGAGTAGAGTTTAAGGCAGTAATGGTGGGGTGGTGGAGGTCTGGGGAAAAGGAATCCAGAGAGACTTCTCTGTGCTTCCAGAATCTTCCCAGGAGGAGGGTCATAGCTGGGG
>NW_011494753.1:6517687-6517949 GCF_000754665.1 Bison bison bison
GTCAAGGCTGTATATTGTCACCCTGTTTGTTTAACTTCTATGCAGAGTACATCATGAGAAACGCTGGACTGGAAGAAACCAAGCTGGAATCAAGATTGCCGGGAGAAATATCGATATTTCTCAGATATGCAGATGACACCACCCTTATGGCAGAAAGTGAAGAGGAACTCAAAAGCCTCTTGATGAAAGTGAAAGTGGAGAGTGAAAAAGTTGGCTTAAAGCTCAACATTCATAAAACTAAGATCATGGCATCTGGTCCCAA
>NW_011494753.1:6519218-6521315 GCF_000754665.1 Bison bison bison
ACCTAGATAGCATATTCAAAAGCAGAGACATTACTTTGCCAACAAAAGTCCATCTAGTCAAGGCTATGATTTTTCCTGTGGTCATGTATGGACATGAGAGTTGGACTGTGAAGAAAGCTGAGCACCGAAGAATTGATGCTTTTGACCTGTGGTGTTGGAGAAGACTCTTGAGAGTCCCTTGGACTGCAAGGAGATCCAACCAGTCCATTCTAAAGGAGATCAGTCCTGGGTGTTCTGGAAGGAATGATGCTAAAGCTGAAACTCCAATATTTTGGCCATCTCATGGGAAGAGTTGACTCATTGGAAAATACTCTGATGCTGGGAGGGATTGGAGGCAGGAGGAGAAGGGGATGACAGAGGATGAGATGGCTGGATGGCATCACTGACTTGATGGACATGAGTTTGGGTGAACTCCGGGAGCTGATGATGGACAGGGAGGCCTGGCATGCTGCGATTCATGGGGTTGCAAAGAGTCAGACTCTACTGAGCGACTGAACTGACTGACTGACTGACCCCATTTTACAGATGAGGAAACTGAAGGTCAGAGAAGTAAAATAACATGCCTGAGGTCACAGAGTGGCCACGTGCAGCCATATCTACCCATACTCCCCGCTCCTCGTTTCTCAACCCCGTTCATTTTCATAGACACGTTATTCGAACGCAGCATTCTCCCCACCTCGACGTGCTCCACATACACTGAGGGTAAGTGCTGTTTGGGGCGCTAAGTGGCCAAAGACTCAAGAAATGGCATGTGGGCACAGCAGCTGGTAAGCTGTGCTGAAAAACCGGACAGTGAGAAGACCAGACCTTCCAAAGGTAGTAGCGGTGGTTAAAAGTCTTACAAGTCCGACGGGGCTACCACGTGAAGCGCTCAGCACAGCGCTGGCCGGCGGAGGGGCACTCGCAGGCCGTGTGGAGACGGTCCTCGGGTAGTGAGTTCAGTGCGCGCTGAGGGTCTAGCTCCAGCTCTCAGCAAAGCCTCTCCCTGCGTACTTGACTGCACCCATTTTCCGGCAAGCAGTCCAGAGCGTGAGGCCGACAAGCCTTACGTTTTTAGCAGAAGGGCCGCGGAGCTCCACCGTGCCCTCAGGCCGACGTAGGCCGGATCTGAGATTCCCGTGGAGACATTTTATGCCTAGGAGCCCACCTGCGCCCCACTCAAGCGTACACCAAGTTCTTGGTACACCTTTTAATGGGAAAAACAACAACAGCCACCCTGGTTGGGTAAGTGTGATTTATAATTCATGGGCCAGTCTTTGAACCCTTTCAGACAAAACCCACAGCAATTTCTTTGAAAGAAAGAAATGCCTGGACTTTGCTCAGAAGTCGCAGGTTTTCTAAGGAACGACAAGCCACTGCACAGATAGTAAATCACCCTGCGCACCACATTTGTTTCTAATTATTTGCATTGCAGTTCGTTTGTGAAATAAAACAGAAGAGTTTATAAATATCGTTTATTCTGGAAGTGAGACACACATTCGACCCCAGTCTTGTTCCTAGAAGGAGCTGCGCTATTCGAGTGGGGGAAAGAATGAGGGAGTCCGTGTCAAATTATACCCCCGCCCCAAATGCAAGTCAAGGCTGGAGTCTGGATCCGGCGAGGGTCTTCGGATTCTGTGTTCTGGTGCTACCCACCTAACGCTTCAACTCGGAGTTTTCCGCAGGCGGACGGGTGGGGAACGTCTAAACAGAGTTTACCCAAACCCTTAACCTCTCTCTCTCGCTTGGACCCTGAGAACAAAAGCGTCTGAGAGAACGCTCACCGGCTGGACGGTGAAGGTCTTGTCCAAACAGACCACCTTCTTTCTCCCCAGCTCTCCTCACAAGAGAGTGAATTTTTTTGTTGTTGTTAATGAAAGAAAGGAGCATTTAAAAGAGACACCCCCGCCCTTTACTCCCCCAGGTATTCATCACCCTGCTCAAGCACGCCTAGGGAGACCGCCCCGCAAGTCTAAGAGGAAGTTCAGAGCTGCGGCGGTCGCGGAGACAGCTCAGCAGTGACGCAAGATCCAGCCGGGATAGCCCCCGGGGCCAGAATGAGGATCCTTGTAGGTTTCCGGGGAGGGGGCCGCGCTCCATTGTTCACTCTGGGCCAAT
>NW_011494753.1:6521415-6531656 GCF_000754665.1 Bison bison bison
TCAACTCCGCGGGGCAGGAGGAGTTAGTTAGCAAAGAGCAGAGGCTGGGTGCACGACCCTCGTCCTTCTGCCCCTGGCCGCACGCTTTGCGCACATCTCTTTTCTGCATGGTGGATATTATTTTTCACTATCCTTTTCTAGGTACTATGGGGGATCATTCCAAGAGTAAGTCTTTCTCTGTATATGTGTGTGGTGTGTGTGTGTGCGCTCAATATGCAATATTTCTAATGCAGAACAATGTTTAGCGGATTCTACAAGTGGCTTCTATTTGACAGGACACTGAGAGAGAAAAAATCAAAACGAATAGATTTCCCTGCAGGACCGCTTATCCTTTGGAATCCTGTTGTTTTAGTTTATAATTAAACATTCTTTCTCAAGCCTGCTAGGCTGACCTCGGGCTGTGAAATCTGCTTCTGTTTTGCGCTAGGGCAATAGTTTGATTTAGGGATGTGGGTTTTTGTTTTGTTTGCTTGCTTGCTTGTCTTTCGGCCTTTCAAATAAGGAAGATTTCTTTAGCTTGATCTGGGATGTTTAAGCTAAAAAAATGTCAAAGAGGATGAGCAGAGACTCCGCTAAAAGCTGATGTGTCTGTGTTGGGATAGGAGGGAGTCGCGGAGAGAGGGAGTGTGCGGACGGAAATGCCGGAACATCACCGTTCAGTATTGATGGGGTGGCGTCCGCAGGGCTTAAATGTCTATTTACCCTTTCTTCTCACTTACATCTTAGCTTTTAGTTACAGGAGATATCAACAAAACGCCTGTGTCCAAGTGAATGTAATACCGTAAAAAAAAAACAAAACGAAAAACTGAGGAGGGGGTGGGGAGAGACTAAAAACCCTCACAGATTCAGAAGATTGTGTTTTTTCGTTTTTTTCGTTTCCAAGTATCTGGACCTTTGCAAAGCCCATTTCCTTTTTATCTTGTGGTCCCAATTCTTGAAACAGAGCGCGAGCGGGTTGGGTTGGGGCTGGAGCGGCCTCGGCCGGGGTCCGGGCAGCCAGGCCTGATGCGGGCTCCGCGCCCTTCCCCGGCAGAGAAGCCCGGGACGGCCATGTGCGTGGGCTGCGGGAGTCAGATCCACGATCAGTTTATCCTGCGGGTGTCGCCAGACCTCGAGTGGCACGCTGCCTGCCTCAAGTGCGCCGAGTGCAGCCAGTACCTGGACGAGACGTGCACGTGCTTCGTGAGAGACGGGAAGACCTACTGCAAGCGGGACTACGTCAGGTGAGGCCCGCAAGTGTCCGGGCTGCGCCACTGCCCGCCGGGGCCGAGGCTCGAGAATGGCAGGCCGCCGGCATGCCCCCGCCCCGAACGCGTGCCGCCACTCGTCTCCTGGCCTGGGAACCCCCGATGGCTGGTCCCCGCAGCCACCCTCGCGACCACAAAGCCTCCTGGGCGTGCGTGCCCTAGGCGGGTAGCAGCCCGGCGGGCGAGGCCGGCCACAGGCCCTATGCTGACAACGCCCGTGCCTTGGGCCCGCAGGCTCTTCGGCATCAAGTGCGCCAAGTGCCAGGTGGGCTTCAGCAGCAGCGATCTGGTGATGCGGGCGCGGGACAGCGTGTACCACATCGAGTGTTTCCGCTGCTCAGTGTGCAGCCGCCAGCTGCTGCCGGGAGACGAATTCTCGTTGCGGGAGCACGAGCTGCTCTGCCGCGCCGACCACGGCCTCCTGCTCGAGCGCGCGGCGGCCGGCAGCCCGCGCAGCCCCGGCCCGCTTCCCGGCGCCCGCGGCCTGCATCTGCCAGGTAAGCCGCTTGCGGCCGGCACTGCGCCGCCAGCTCCGGGGTGCAGTGCACATGTGGGTGTGTGTGTTCTTAGACGGGTGCTTGTGCTCGGACGAAAACTTGTCACTTGGGTGTGTTTCCGTTTGCCAGCATTGTGGGGGTTTCTGAGTGAGTGCAGAACTCTGCTAGGAACGTGACGGAGTGTGTGTTCGTGTGTGACCGGGAAAAAACGTGAGCCGGGGTTGTGTGTATGAGTGTTCGGAATTGTGGAGATTTGTGTTCTCAGGAATGTGTGGGACACGGTAGTAGTAGGAGGGGGAAGGTAAATGACAACGGGGCACTCAAGTGGTGACTCTAAGGACCTTATACTGGGAATTTTAAGCAGTCTCTGTGTTGCCTGAGAGGAAAGACAGGTTTGCCTGGGGGTATGTGTGTAAAGAATAGAGTTCCCAGCCTAGAGCTGGGCCCAGCCAGGCAGAAGTCCACCGGCACAGCTCTGAAGGTTCACCAGCCAACAGAGAGCGAAATGTCTGCGTTTTTCTTTTGAGGCCCAGTCTGATGAACAATGTAGCCAAACGTTTCTTGGTGGGAAAGAAGTGGAAGCACAGTGGATTCAGGGATAATGGCAAACACCCCAGGGCATGCTCTAGGTCATAATCAGGAGATGGCCAGAGACTGGTTCTAAGTGTGTGGTTAGCCGGTGGGAATGGTGACTCCAGCTGAGCAGTTACCAGCAAGTAGCCACAGACCTGAAGCATCAGTCTGGAGACCAGGTTGAGACTCTGGGTGCTGTGTGCTCGAAGGGATTGAGCTTTCGCTGGCCCTCTCTTTAGTATAGAATGAGGACATTGAGTTAGATGGGCTATTTGTGAATATTTATCCAGACCTAGAAATGCCTGGAAGGGGATATAATTTGAAACAGTGCGACTTGTATCCAAGGGTAGGTAGACCTGGTTCAGATGGGGGTGTGATGCCAGTGTTGAGTGAACCCTGGTCTCCCTTTTGTTTGTTGAAGGTTTCCGGCCACCGGAATAGGGCCTTAACTAAGTACCTGACTCTACCCAACCTGGGGTTGAGAGAACCCAAGGCCCAGTGAGGAGAGTGCCAGCGGTTGTGGGCCGGCCAGGAAAACGGCCGCTGGACAGGGAAACTAGAGCCTTAAGAAAGGAGACCCTGGGGCCGAAGTCCAAGGGCTGTTAGAAAGGAACTGTTCCAGTTCCGGGAGACCCACTCCTGACCCCAGGCCAGGTCTTAATGACACACGGTCTGGCCCTGTCCGAGCGGCCCCAGAATCAGGGAGATGGTCTCTTCGGGGACTCCCGGGAGAGGCAGACAGGCCCCCTTGTCCCGACGCAGCGCGGCGCTCGGGCCCCTTGCCCTTCCAGCGTCCCAGGCGCCTCTTCTGAAACTGCGCCTCTTCCGGAGGGCTTCCCTCGTCCCGCGGAACCCTTGCGGGTATTCCGGGGGTCGGGTAAGCGGAGGAGGCACAGCAGGGTGCAGCCACTTCTGTCCTGCACAGGCCTCACTCGGAACTCCCAGGCCCTGCTTGCTCTGCGGGGATCGCGGCGGGGAGCCCGGTGGAGGAACTAGGGAAGGGACAAAAGTGCACACCTTTCTCCGGATAGGACGAACAGACGGAAAAGAGAGAACAGACGAACCAGAAAACGAAATAAACTGAAGAAAAGACAAACAAGATCGGGCCCCGCGGGGCTCGGCCGCCGCGGGGCGGGGCGCAGGGGGAGTGGGTGGCGGCCGCTGGCTCACCTCTCGCTCCCTCGCAGACCCGGGATCCGGCCGGCAGCCTTCGCTGCGCCCGCACGTGCACAAACAGACCGAGAAGACAACCCGCGTGCGAACCGTGCTGAACGAGAAGCAGCTGCACACTCTGCGTACGTGCTACGCCGCCAACCCGCGGCCCGACGCGCTCATGAAGGAGCAGCTGGTGGAGATGACCGGCCTGAGCCCGCGGGTCATCCGCGTCTGGTTCCAGAACAAGCGGTGCAAGGACAAGAAGAAATCCATCCTCATGAAGCAACTGCAGCAGCAGCAGCACAACGACAAGACGGTGAGGGGCGGGGAGCTGGAGGGTCGGGGAACTGGAGGGTCGGGTCGGGTGGAGCCTCGGGTTCGCGCCGCTGCGTCGGCGCTCCCTTTTCTGGGCCGGCTTTCGGGAGATCCAGGGCGGAACTGTTTAGTCCAAATAGCGTGTCTTTGTGCTTTCAGAGCGAGGCTTACCTTGGGGTTGGAAGGCATCTAAATTATTGTATCTAAGGTCAGGTCTTCCCCAGCCCCAGCAGTAGATCGGAGTTGGGGTCCTGGGCTCAGTTCGGAGCCCAAGGCAGCCTGGTTTTGAGCTCCAGCAAGTAGGGGCGGGTTGTGTCCATCTCTCAGCGGGACTCGGTTTGAACACTTTCCCTCTGCAAACCCGGAGAGGGGATGGGATGCAGCCCTCGCGTTTTGTTCCCTTGCGGTGTTGGCTTCCAGCACTGAGGCTGGCCCGCGGTGGCTGTTTTGGGGCCCGGGGTGTCTTCCAGTGGAGAAGGCGGGCTCACTCGGCTGCTGCGGACAAGTGCATGCCCCCCCAGTTTCAGGCTCCAAATCATGTGCCAGGGCCTGGGGTCCTGGTCTCAAAGGTGTTGGGAAACGCAAGACCCAACTCTTCTGCCTCCCCTCTTCTGCTTGTTCCGCAGAGCCTCCAGGGACTGACCGGGACGCCCCTGGTGGCGGGCAGCCCCATCCGCCACGAGAGCGCCGTGCAGGGCAGTGCAGTCGAGGTGCAGACGTACCAGCCGCCGTGGAAAGCGCTCAGCGAGTTCGCGCTCCAGAGTGACCTGGACCAACCCGCCTTCCAGCAGCTGGTGAGGACCTGCTCTGCCCTCCCGGAAGGCTGGACTCCGGGGGAGGTGGGGTGGATTTAGTCGCTTAGCCAAGGTGGGAAGGGTTGGGGGGCTCTCAGGGGAAGAGGGGCTGGGAGAAGGGGGAGGTTGGTAGCTGCAACCTCACCCGGCCCATAATTGCTTCTAAACCAGGTCTCCCTGGATTAAAGCAAAGCACCGGGAGGAGAGGTCGAGGGATTAACCCACCCGTGCCCCCGCCCGCCCTAATACTCCTGCGTGCTCCTGGGGGCCGGGCCGACTTCTCCAAGGGCATGCTCCCAGTCAAAGACTTGTCCCAAGAATACCTTAGGGAGCTGGCGGCCCGGGAAAACCAGCTCGGGCAGGTCTTCACCCGCTACTTCCCGGTGTCTCCCCTGCCCCAGGTCTCCTTCTCTGAGTCCGGCTCCCTAGGCAACTCCTCCGGCAGCGACGTGACCTCCCTGTCCTCGCAGCTCCCGGACACCCCCAACAGCATGGTGCCGAGTCCCGTGGAGACGTGAGGGGGGACCCTTCCCCGCCAGCCCGCGGACCTCGCATGCTCCCTGCATGAGACTCACCCATGCTCAGGCCATACCAGCTCCGAAAACTCTCTCGCCTTTGTAATTATGATTGTTGTTATTTAAAGAGAAAAAGGACTGAGAGAGGAGGTCGGGGCAGCCAAAATCGCCTGGACGCAACCTTCTTTCACCAGACTGCAGAGCCCCGCTCCGAGGACTTTTATTTTTACAAAACCAGAATTTGGGTTGACTAGCGTTAGCTCTGCCCTCTCCTCTCCCTCGGTCCGCGGCGCCCCCGTCCACATACCCACCTGTGCGTGGAGCTCGCGCGGGGTAGGTCCCGCGCCCGCCGAGCCTCGCGCTCTCCCGCGCCGACCATGGGTCCTGCCCCGGCCCGGCCCCGCGCTTCCAGGTGGCTTCGCCCGCTTTCTAGCGGGGAAGAGGACGGGGACAATCCAAAGGAACAGACACTCAACCCCCCAAAGCGCATGATTGCCGGAAAAAAGTAGAAACGAGACTTTCCTTGAAAATGTTTTAAATTATCAGTCGACGGAGGACAGAGTGTGTGAGCCTTTGCCGAACAAAACGTAAGTTATTGTTATTTATTGTGAGGACAGCCAGTTCATAGTGGGACGAATATTTTGATCTTAATAAAAAAGAAATAATAACCCTATGCGACGCTGCTCCTGTGTGCTGTTGGCGCAGCGGGAGGGCTGGACGAAGGCAGGTTGCAGCTTGGAGCTTCTTTCAACGAAAATGACACTCGGCCCAGGGCCCACGGCTCGTGCCCGCGCCTCGCGCGCCGCTGGCCCGCGTGCTCCCTCGCCGCCCGGGGGCGGGCCCGGCGGGGGATTGGGCGTCGCGAGGGGGCGGGGCTGGGTATCTGCGTTCCCTGCGCCCCTTGCGGCCCGCGAGGCCCCCCGAAGCGCTCGAGCGCCCAGGCCCTCCCGGAAGCCTGCGCGCCCCCTGCTCGTTCCTCATCCCTGGCGTTTCGCTGCAGAAGCCCGCGGGGCAGCGAGGGTGACTGTTTGGGCGGGAAACCTGCGGTGATCCAATGTCTGCTGTTCCGCTTGTTGGGGCTAGCGGTTCCGTCTCAACCTTGCTTTAGCTCCCGGAGCCGAACCCAACCTGGAGTTCTTCAAGGTCCTCCGACTCTTTTCGGCCCGGTGCATTCGGGCCCTACCTGCGTGCGGTTCTCTTCCCGCGGGTCTGGATGCCCGAACCCTCAGATCCAGAACCCTCGCTCGCCTGCCACGCGGGCCCTGCCACCGAGCCACGAGGCTAGCCCCCGGGCCCCGGGGTAGAAAAGGGGGGCCTTGACGGCTCATCCTCGGCGTTGTCCCCAGAGTGGATGCGCGACGTGATCAATCTCGCTGCATTTATTAATTCCCCCGTCTAGACAGAAGAGAAGGCCGGGCGGCGGCTCCTTATCTGAATTTGGCATCACCTGCAAGCGATACACTGAAGGAGCCACAACAAGCCCCCGCTAGGATCGCGGCTGCCAGGGAAAATAAGTCCACCCAGAACCAGTCTGGCGTGTCGTTGGTTTATTTTCTTTCCAGACCCGAAATGCAGGGGGCGGGAGCTGGCTTGGGTGGGAGGGGGCTGGGAATGGCCCCTGGATATGCCGTGCCCAGGTCACTTGGTGTGACATTTCAAACCCCTGCGACTTGTTTTCTTGAAAACTGGCTTTAGTGATCGCAGGAAATAACCGGGAGATACTGAATCTCTAGCAGGCCCCCGGGCAAGCACACAAAAAAACGGGAGGCTCAGGTTTTACCCTTCACAAATATTTAACCCTTTGGCAGCCTGGGATAATTCTTTTCCTAGACCAGTCCTCACTTGGGCTCAGAAAGCTGCCAGCCTACTAGTGATTCCACTACTCTTGAAGAATCTCTGGCATTGTCCTATCAAGTTAAAAGAACCCAAAGGTATATCCTTTGTCCAGGAATTGTTTTGAAAGAGGGCAACGCCCTTACTATTGTTGCCATCTTAGCTCAGGTAGGGCCTGGTAAGGAAAAATGTGTCGGAGGGGGCATTTTTGGTCGTTGGACAAAGAAGTTGATGCCTGCTGTTAAAAAGCCATGGGCTGCTTGGATGGCCAGAGGCCACTGTAGGTGTTTCAGCTGAGCTGATGGCGGAATTCTGAAAGCGAATTTCTCCCCTTCCCCCTGCCCCTCCATTAGAAACGGGAGGCTGGCAGCAAAGCTGGCAATTACTGAAAGAAAATGGGAGGAGGTGGGAAGATTGGGCCACATTTATATTTTACTTCCTGAAAGTCAAGGTGATGCTAGCACAGACGTTAAAGGGATTATTCTTCTTCTTCAGGATTTAGGAAATGGTGCTGCAAACTTAGAGATAAAGGAAGAGATATTTAGGGTTAATGAGGACCAGCTTTACCTCTCAAGTGCCCAGAAACGGTTTTAATAATCAGGGTTAGAGTCTTTGAGGGTTTGTTCCCTTAACTTAGATTCTTCCCTCCCAAACAGAAATACAGATATTTCCTTTTACCTTCTGGTTGGCCACTGGATAGGGGGCTAAACTTTGAAAAGTCTTACTTTTGAAAACTTTTGATTGATCCAGAATATTGGGTTTTGTCTTTTTTAAAAAGGAAATAACAGGTTCTTGAATTTGAAAAATGTCATTATGGTTGTTAATTAGCTTTGAATTTTTGCTTTTGGCAGATTGCAGTATTTTAATGCTACATCTGCCTATCTAATTACAGTCACTTTGTCTTTGGCCATCCATAGATCAAAAATATAATTCCTTTTTGGATATTTATATGAGTGTGTCTGTTTTTGAATATTGGGAAATTATTCTGATCAAAGTGGTTACTGTGTATTTAGGATACCTGTAGCTATGTGTTGATGTTGTTTAGTCGCTAAGTTGCATATGACTCTTTGACCCCATGGACTATATAGCATACCAGGCTCCTCTGTCCATGGGATTCTCTAGGCAAGAATACTGTGTGGGTAGCCATTTCCTTCTCCTGGGGATCTTTCAGACCCAGGGATCGAATCTGAGTCTCCTGCATTGGCAGGCAGATTCTTTGCCACTGAGACACCTGGGAAGCCCTGTATCTGTGTGTACTGCTGTATAAAACATCAGAAGCTCTTCTCCTGTAGTTTGTTGCTAGCCACCCAAAGGGGCACATCGTTTTCCGTCTGGGTTTCCAAGAGTAGAGTTTGACTCTAAAGCCTTATTATGATGGTCCCTGGTGAGGTGTCAGATCTATGGTTGGTTAGTTACATTAATAAATATCAATTTTACTGGCTCCCAGGTCATCTTTAAACATCTTCTGTAATACAGTAGGGATTTCCTTGTAAATTAAATTACCTGTAACAATTACAAGTGTATTTTATGCTTACTGAACTTTTAAAGTGAGATACCGAGTTGTGTAGTAAAAAAGTCAGTTCAATAAAAGAGGCCATAGGGTGGGAAATGGGAGTTAGTTATTTAAGTAGATTCACCTTAGAATAAGATTTTCTCAGCAGATTTATCTAATAATTTGGGTAGCTCTATGTAATTGAAGCAGGAAAGAGATTCCCAGAGATGGAGAAGTTTATGGCTACCCTACCACAAAATTTAATACATATTGAAAGGCTACACAGTTCTGGGAAATTCAAAGTCCCTGTGGCAGTATTCCCAATGAACTTTAATTTTTAATGGGTTTTGTAACAGAAATCAGCCTTTCAGTTTTGAATATGAAATAGCTTTAAAGCTTAGTTTTGTCAGAGCTGCAAAGACTAGGTTTAAGTAAGACATTGTCTAAGATTGTTCTCTTAAAAAATGTGAGATTCTGCCACTGCTGTCTGGGGGAGGGCATAAGCTGCCACACATTTAGTTAGGTGTGTTTTCCCCATACAAGTATTCACCAAAGAGAGCAAGGGAATTTGCTTGAATAGCAGCCTGCTAGAGATGGGAAACAATGAATGAATAATAAACTATTTGCAGAGGAGTCCCAATGGACTTGTGATAAAAGCAGGAAATTCAGAGAGTTTATTAAGCTGATGTAGGGAAGATTAGAGGCTTTTAAATATGGGTCTGATTGATGTAAAGGTAAACTTTCCTCAAGATACTGGCATTCAGTGCAATAAGGAGGATTGTGTGACCAATTACAGGCTAGCACCTTGTTGATGGAGACTGTGCATGGAAGATGCTGATAAATGGAGTCAGGCTGAGAGCAGTAATAGGAGCGAAAAAGGGCACAGAGAAGTACTCCATTGGGAACCAGATGTGGAGTGCTGTGGGGGAGTGGTTCAATTTATAAAGCAAGTTTGGCGCCTCGCAGAAATCACGCCAGAAAGGCTAGAGTGCTAGGTGAGTCCATCTTTTGGATCCGGGCACTGCCCGGTCGATAAGGTCAAGGGCTGGTGAGAGAGTGGGTCAGGGAGTGAGCTGAGGGGCAGGAGTTGAGAAAGGCCGAAGAGTTTCCTCAGTGGGAAACAGGATCTTTAAGGCCAGGGTGTCATATGGAAGGCGGGAGACCTCTGGATTCCGGGTGTGGGAGCAGGGAGACTGAAGTGGAAGAAGAGGGGTAGTGAGGAGTAATCCCTTCCCAGAGTATTGAGACCCAAGAATTCAGAGGTTGGCAAGGAGCTCTGGAAGAACTGGTCCAGGTAGCTTCTTTCCTGGGGAAGGAAGGAAGGAAAAATGGTAGAGGAGGCGAGTTCCGGACCTAGGTTCAGGGTTCGAGGCTCGCAGCGCCCCCGACTGCCTGGATCGAGGGAGAGGCTCCGGAACGCGGCAGGAAGCCGCGGCCCCGAGATCGTGCTGGGCTTCGGAAGGACTAGCCGCTTGGAGCTCCGGGCCAGCGAGCTGCCGCCCAGAGCGGGAAGTTCGGTTGGGCAGGCGTTGGGCGTTCAAATGCCGCTGCTCTCGGGCCTCGGGCGGCCTTTTCCGTTTGGGCTCCAATTCTGGGCTTTAAAGCCCGGGCACAATGGTTACCTACGCTCCGGCTGGGCCCAGTCGCATCGTCAGCTTTACAGGCTGGACACAGCCGAGGCTTTTCGTTTCGGCCCAGCGGGTCCACCTGTGGCCCCTGAGCCTCAGGGGACCGGTGACCTGGGCCCCGCCCCCAGGAGAACGCCAGTGGGTGGCACTCGTCCCCGTAGAGTGGAGCAAGATGTGCCTGCGCTCACCTGC
>NW_011494753.1:6531756-6578744 GCF_000754665.1 Bison bison bison
TGTGCTTTCCCCATCCCGGGAGAGTTTAGAAGTCGTAAAACCCAGGGGAGTTAGAGCTTCAATCATTCTGGCCCGGCGGAGCGCGCAATAATAAAGTAGGGAACTTGAGACCTCCAGAAACCGCGCGGGTCGGGAGTCACCCCCGAGGAGCCCCCGGGCCCGATCCTCGCAGGCTCCCCAGCCGGGTGGGGCCGGGGTTTGTCTCAATCAAACCTCCTCCCCTCCCGGACGGGGGTTGGGGGCGGGGCGGGCCAAATGAGACCATTCAATTAAATGTTTTAATTGCGAATTCTGGTATGGTTTCTGGAAGGTTAATCACAGCTGTCTCAATTATTTATGGCTTTTTGGCAAATTTCCGACCAGATAAGCATATTTCTATTGTGAAGCGTCTTGTAGGAAATCGTATAAATATTTGATTATTCATTTCAGCTACAAGGATTCTGCATCCACGCCCCAAGATGCGGGGAAAAGCGGAATTTGGGAACGCCTCTCCTGGATGGGGCGCCCCGGCAGCTGCGCGGCGCGCAAGAAGCCGGCCGCCGGTACCTGGCTCCCAGGCCCTCTGGCCAAGGAGCAGCCCCGGGCCGCCGGCCGGAGGGGAGGTGCGGGCGCCAGGGCCGAGCTCCCTCGGCTTCCCGGTGTGCGGCGCTCAGCCGGGCAGCGGCTCGAGGTGCTTCTGCGCGCGTCGCGGCGAGGGCCCCGGGCCCTGGGTCTGGCGCCCCGGTCCGAGTCTCCGCCAAGCCCTGGGAGCGGACTCCGCTGGAGCAGGAGGGGTTTTCCCCGCCCCGAGCCGCGAGCCCCGCCGGGCCCCGCAGCCCGAGCGCGCGGAAGACCCCGGGGGCCGGGCGGTAGGAGCACAGAGCGCACAGGGATTGCGTTTGCTTTCTTTCTCTTTCGTTTGAAATTGGACCTCTTTATTTTCTATTTGCAAAGAAGTAAAAACAGCATACACATAACTCGACAGATTTGGGAGGATCCAAAAATAAGTGTCCTGAACAGGAGGTAAGTTTGCTTTTAACAATCCGGTGTAACTTCTGTATTTTCCGTCCCCTCCGCCCCCAGTCTTGAATCTTACAGTATTAATTCCAACCCCCCCCCATCAGATCTTTTTTCTTGCTAATGTTTGATCCTTATCTGACAGAAATAATTCCCAGTGTCACTCAGTGAACGGCTTAGCACTGACCGTCGGCTTAAGGTGGAGAAACGATGAGAACAAGATATGAAAAGGTCAACATCTCCTGGCAGACACTCCTCCCGTTAAGCTGTGAGCCGTGCACAGGAGTGAAAACGTCTATTCAGGACCTTTGTGATCATGTTTTATTTTTACTTCAGCTTCATTGCAGTTATTTGAGAAAATACTTTAGAATGGTTCACTATGTTCGATCTTTTTTGGATCCCTAATTTTTATTTTGGAGAATTTCAGTTCAGCAATCCCATTTCTATAGGAGACTCTCGGTATTGGCCGCTGGCAAAATTTAGGCAGACAAATGGATACAATGCTCTGAGTTAATTTCAGATAGCTGCTAGAACATATTATGTAATTTAGAATGTTAAATTGTTACAAACATCTTCTACTCAAACCTAATAAGGGAAATTTAAAGCACGTTAACTTTTAGTAAGTCTTTAAGATACTTCCAGAGTTGGAATTAGTTTTTCTTTCAAATCTGCATTGCCTTCACAAGAAAAGTCACCACTGCAAACAGAATTATTTTATTACAAGAACAAAACAGACTTGCTAACTTTTTGTCTAATTTCACCCATATTACAAATGCAAAGTATATATTATCATAGGATGTAAGTTACCAAACTCCAAACTATTGCGCATAAATGAAATAAACTCCCAGAATTAGAAAGAACATTAAAGTATCTACAGTCTTTATAAATAGTGTAAAGTATATACCATATCTACAGAGTATAAACATGTGAAAATGAACTTCTTAAGGAGTAGTTACAATGTTTTGAACAATTTAAAATATTAATGAGGGTACTCAAATACACAACCAACCAAAACCTTTATTTTTTCTCTTTTTTTAAGAAAAACTGTCGAGCTTCTTCCCAGGCCTGCTGAGGAAATCTGTTAGCCAGTTCAAGATAGTCTTGGGAACCAAGGCATTTTCCTAAGGGGGGAAAAAGAAGAGAATAGTAAACAGGTTAAAATCTTCAACATTTAAGAAATGAAAATTATTTTGATATCTGAGTCCAAAATGGAGACATACACTTCAAATAAACCACGATGCAAATTTCAGTAAAGGTAACTCATCTATATCTGTAGTATGAAATATATAACATACATTTTAATTACAATCTATTTCATGCTTCTAAGCTACTCAGACATACACTATATACATAATGTTTAACGTCTAGGTAAAACATTATGAAAAACACCGTTTTTGGACTCTGGAATAAGAAAATAAGTATGGTGAACAAAATAAAACCCGGATTCTTCCTTAGCAATAAGAATGTGGTGTGTCAGGAGCTGCTCACATTAGAATTTAGAGGTTCACCTGGGCAATGAACTCAAAACATCTTGAAACATTTTATGAGTACATTCTAAGCAATAGGGGAACAGATGTCCAGGTGCAGACTAGCAACTTAGTGTGGCATCATCATTTTTAAAATCAGGTAAGCACATTATGAGCTGTCACCAGTATAGCAATGACTTTTCTAAGCAAAGTAGAGAACCGTTCCCCATTTGCTGTTTTGAAGATTAATCCCATAGTAATTGGGGAAAGCATGAAAGTCAGAGAAGATGATCCCTTGGAAAAGAGAGGTTGAAACCAAGCAGATAGAGGCAGCCCTGGGACATGCCTGACAGATAGGCAGCAAATGGTGACTCATCCTTATGTCAGGAGGAAGAGGAAGAAAAAGAATGTCTATACTTCTTACCGGCCAAGAAAAAAGAAAAAAAAACACCCCAAACTGCTGTACAATTAAAAATAAATACATTAGAAGAAGATTTCTCTAGGCATTTTCAAAATTTAAACCATTGTTTTTAAGATATAGAAACAAATTATGATTACAAATTATGATTTTTTCCCTAGCCTCCAACAACTTAAAAAAAGGCTGTGACTGAGTCAGGGCCGAAGTGAACCTGCACACTGATTCTGACTTAGGCAAATGGTGCCAACTATGATGGTGACTTGAATTTCTAAAAAGGGGCATAGCTTTCTGTTTACTTGTGTCTGAGCCAATAAAACATGACATTTTCTCATGATACTGTTACAGTTTTAGTTATATTCTCATTTATGTACTTTTCAGCACCTGTCCATTGTAAAGAACTGTGAGACACACATACACCCCCTGCCTAGGGTGACCTCCTCCTCCCCCAAAATGAGGGCTACTGAGTGGGTGCCCCAGAGGATCTTGCTGGGACTAGACCTCTGGCCACTTTAAAGACTATCAAACTAAGGGAAGAATTGGGGAAAATCTGGATGAAGGTCTCATTAGTCAGAGATGCTGACATGACAGTCAGACAAAGAGCAACTTGTACTTCTCAATTACAGTGTGGGTAGCAGAATATTTTAAAAAGTAAAAATGCACTTGAAAATTCTACATCTCAGCTCTGATCACAGGACTCACCTCAGCAGAAATGCTACAGGGAAAAACATTTTTTTGTAAATCTTTTGGCCCCTGAACTGTGCTCTTTCTTCATGTAAAACAATTTTACAATTTTTATTTTCAATAAAAAATTCAAGTGCTTGAATTTTAGAGGAACATATGGGCTACTATCAATGACAATTTTATTCTGAACACCGGTAGGGAACTAAATATGTAATTTCAGCATTTATGTGAGTAATGTAGGCCAATATTAATGATCTAATTGTCTCTTCTATTACAAGGTAGCTCTTTAGTAATTATTCACCATTTATTATAACTTGCATGAAGTGAATATAAATTATATAAAGATGTTTTGTGCTTTTCTTTTATTTCCATGGATTTCTCTGTATATTCTGATACACTCATGTTTGATGACAAAATCAATTTCTTTATTCTCTGAAATATACTTTGTATCTGAACTTCAAATATTTTAGGTGATGTAATAAATTGATTTCTTGACAGTTACAAAGGGTAGAGTGAGAAATGTCCAGCTAACAAACACATGACATTTAATTTCAGTAGAGACATACCTTTGGGCTGATAAGACTGGTTATCTGCCTGACCTGAAGTCTGTGCAAAATCCTGTGTGAAACGAGAAAAGTGTTTTTATATCAATGCTACAAACAGAGAACTTTGCTGAGAGTGGCTTTAAAAATGCCTCTGAATTCTGAGATAACTTTTTTACCGTGAATACTTTGGAACCCCAAATATAAAAGCTTAAGAAACGGATGTTATGTAATTCAGGTTCTCATATTTAAATCAAATAATGATGACTCAAATCTAAGTATCACCAATGGCCAGGTTGTTGCCTGCTGTGGAAAGTATAACTTTGTTTTATATCTAACAAACTGAATTCTTTAGCCAAATACTGTCTTAAAATATTGACAGACTTTTAACATTAAACAAAACCCACAAGTATAAAAGCCCTTATGTATTCCGTAGCTACATTTTTTAAATTGAAGTATAATTGACATACAATATCATATTAGTCTCAGGCGTGCAGCATAGTGATTCCATATTCGCATGATATGTCTGGTTATCAGCTGTCACCATACAGTGTTATTATATTATTGACTGTATTCCCTACGCTGTACGTTAAATTCCTATGACATGGATTTTATAGCTGCAAGTCTGTACCTCTTAATTCCCTGCACGTATTTTGCCCACCTCCCCATCCCACTGTCCAGACCACCAGCGCTCTGGATTTGTGAGTTTGTTTCTGTTTTGCTATGTTTGTTTCATTTTTTAGATTTCATATATAAGTGAAATCACGTGGTAACGGTCTTTCTCTGACTTCTTTCATGTAGTGTAATATTCTTAGGTCCATCTATTCTGTAGCTAAATCTTAAAGTCCAGCAATTTTACTCTTCGATGGAACATGAAAAAGGTCATCTGTAATATGTGAAATTTCAGGAACCTAGGACAAACTGCTAGCTCTTATTTTTAATATTTTCTAGTGACTACTAATAATCTAACACAGGGGACCTTAAAGAATCGTTATATAAACGAAAGTCCAATGTACTTTCATTCTCTTGAGCACAATAATTTATAGAAAAAAAACCAAACTTGTTTTTAACATCCTATCCCAAATAAGCATTGTAAGAAATTTTCATGCTGCTGCTGCTAAGTCACTTCAGTCGTGTCTGACTCTGTGCGACCCCATAGACGGCAGCCCACCAGGCTCCTCTGTCCCTGGGATTCTCCAGGCAAGAACACTGGAGTGGGTTGCCATTTCCTTCTAGTTATTTATAAAATCTGTGCTAAAATATATGGTTAATGTGTTAAATTTAAATTATATTTAATTGTGTATTAACTATAATAGAGAAGAGTCAAATTAGAAGTACTCTGAGATCAATACCAGATGAAAATACTATATATGAGCCTTACTTTAGGTTCTGATACCATTTATATTTTTATAAATTGTTTTCCAAGCAGTTGAAAAAATGTAAGGGACTAAGATGGTACAGCTACAAAATTGTCTTTGCTCGATAATCACTGTCTTGGTTGAGGCCTCTGCGCAGGCCACAAAAAGCTGCATGTCATCTCTGGAGGTCCCTGACCCCCTTTCCTTTCTTGCCTTACTTTTCTCCACAGCATTTAACACAATCTGACATGCTATTTATTTTGCTCATTTATTTGTTTTTTGTTTGACTCCCCCAGCTCTAAATTTCAAGGCAGGAATTTGTATCTGTGTTGTTTGGTGCTGTATTTCCAGTGCCTGGAGCAGTGCCCAGCACACCAGAGGTACTAAAAATTTACCTGTGGAACAAAAGAATGAATTTTAAGAACATGGTCTTAAAATTCTCTATAATGTATTTCCTTTTTAATCCTAAGGCTGTAAGAATATATGAAGAATCCTATACGTTGATATGATGGTTATATAAAACTTCATTAAGATTTTAATTATTAACTGTAACATTTTTTTGAATATATATACCCTACCTATAAATCTGAATATTTTTGATAATTTTTTTTGGAAACTGGAATCTAGACTCAAAAAGAAACAAGCTGAAAACAAAACATTTCTAAGCATAATTGATCTAGTGTGTTTTATTAGCTGATCATCTAACAGAGGATAGTTTAAGAAATGTAAACCACTTCTAAGGTGAAGAAAGCTTGGGGGATCCTTTAGCCATCCCAACCAGCTGGGCACTGTTACACTCTTTCAAAAGTGATACATGTATATTAGCCAGAATAAGGAACAATAACAATACAAAGTTCTGCTTTCTGTTTCATTATTATTATGAACAGAAAACACTGTCTATTAAGCATATGTGTGTCATGGAACAAAAACATATTGGCTTTAGGGTGCAACATTTGAAAAAATAATGGAAGATTTTCAGCAAATAATGTCATTGTGTGAGGACATAAAAGAAATAACAGGATTAGCTATTAGCAAATGTTAAAGACAACCAAATTGATTCTCTATTGTCAGATGACTGGGTTAATTTAGATGTGGAAATACTGCTTTGCTACAGTACTGATTCTGATTTGAGTCCTACAGAATTTCACTGGATCAGAAAAATATAAGGCCATAATTAAAAGTTTTATATTTGAGAAAAAGCAACAAAATTTTTTTTTCCTCATACACACATGTGTGTATATACATATGAATATTTATTTAAAAATTTAGAAATAAATTGCAGTTTTAATCTTTCTTCAGCAGTCATTATCTATCCCCTATAAATAGACAAAAAGCAAGATGAAGTAACAGTTAAAGCCTTAAAGAAGTCTTTTAAAAACATTTCCTTAGTACAGGCTTAACTGGAAAAATACCTTTTTCTTGAAATCCTTCGAACAGAAATTATATACAATACTCAAACCCCAGTTTTACCCCTACCTTGAGAGTCAAGCACATCAACAGGTGAAATCTGGGGGTAGTGTGGATGGCAAGGGTAAACAGCTGGTTCACTTTTATTTTTCAGTCGCATTAGCTTTCACACAGAGTCAGAGAATTTGGCATAAATATAGAAGGTACCTGAATAAACGTGGCCAGTAGAACACAGCTCATCTCTTGCTCCAGAATGACCTTGTTCTGAAGGTTGTTGTAACAAGCAGCGATAAGTGACGGGAACAGCACTTTGATCAGCCGTGGGTCACTGAAGTACTGGAAGGGCAGCTGGCAAAGCTTCTGCAGTACTGTGGGGTGGCGGCCGGACTGCACGATGACCTGCAACGGAGGCGGAACCCCAGGTCAGCTGCCACAGAGCCCTGGCCTGCCCCAAGTCCCGCTTCCTCGGCCAGCAGTACCAGTAAGAACCACGGAAAACGTGCTGAAGAAGTGTAAGGAGGGGAAAAAAATACTCCTAACTCCTTATCAGAGCTTAATTTAAGTGATATTTGAAAGGAGCAGAAAAGAAAGAAATCTCATTTCCTAACTTAAGGAAAAGATGCCAAAAGTCTTGCATCCATTTAAAAATTCTTATAATCCACGAGGAACCATGGATTCATCACGGAGAGAGGATGCCCACGCAGTGGATTCAGGATACGCACTGCTTTAACACAGCGCCTCACCCCTCACGCTCCCCTTAAAGCAAAATAGCCATATTCCTTAAAACCTGCCAAGAGCGCACTCAGAAGACAGACACCGTCTCCTATACCCTCCCACTGCAGTCTTCCCCTACCCTAGCTCACGGAATATATTGAACACAGATCAATTTATTCCATATGCAGACAAGCCCCTGGAAAGAAAAAAGGGGTTTGTTAGGGGAATGGGAACAGTTTCAGCCAAAAAAAAAAAAAAAAGCTCCAAAAGTTCCTTCCTCTGATCCATACTGCTTATCTGTGTTTCCATCAGTGCCATTGAGTCTAAAAGGAGAACTGTTTAGATAAACGAGACTGTTGTCCTGAAGCAGTCTGGGTTTACAACTGTGTACATTTTAAGAAATGGGGCAATGCAGTTAATGGGCTTGCAGGGAAGCCCTCCGAACTTACTCCCTAGGCCTATATGATAAACTAAGAAACATCAAAATCAGATCTGTTTCAAGTAACCTTGATTAGCCTGTTCTAATATAAAAGAGCTGGGTGACCCGAAGCCCCACTTCTTGGTATAGGAGGAAGCTCACAGAAGGTTAGGAACACTGTAAAATCTAAGGTCAAGATTGTAAATTGTACTTGGAAAAACACAATTTTACAGGTACACACCCAGACAGGACTGCATTCAAATTAAAACCAGAAGGACAGAATGAAACAGCAGAGGCAGGAGAAACATAAATTATAGGGATTTACAAGTTTTCAAAGTACTTTTAACAATACTTTAAGAACACACTCTCAGATGATAATGCAGTTTGGTTTAAGAACAAAATCAACAAAGTAATAGTTCACATATTTTAGTTCAATAGCTAAAATGACATCAAAAACCTTTAGAGAATGTTGATAGGGACTTGTTAATACCTTCAAATCCAGCAGGAATTTTAAAGACTTGCAGTGTGACAATTCAGCACATGGCTATGGGCTGCCATCCCTGACACTGGCTGAGAAAAATGTGCCCCTATCATCCACTTTATTGATAAAGCATTTACTTAAATCTTTATTTTAATTATTAGCTACAAATTTTGTCGCACAGCCAAATGATCATCACTTTAGAATTTATAATGATACCATTATTAGAAGCCTCTTTTCCCCTCTTTGGACAAAAATTAAGAACAAGTTTTTTCTTTGGAACTTCACTGTTAAAATGCTATTACTGGAAGACTCACTAATTGAAAAGATATTAAACTGGACAGTCTGGCTGGCACAGGCATAATGTTAAACTCAATGATGGTGACTCCTGCTGCTGCTGCTGCTGCTGCTAAGTCGCTTCAGTCGTGTCCGACTCTGTGCGACCCCATAGACGGCAGCCCACCAGGCTCCTCTGTCCTGGGATCCTCCAGGCAAGAATACTGGAGTAGGTTGCCATTTCCTTCTCCAATGCATAAAAGTGAAAAGTGAAAGTGAAGTCGCTCAGTCGTGCGACCCCATGGACTGCAGCCTACCAGGCTCCTCCGTCCATGGGATTTTCCAGGCAAGAGTACTGGAGTGGGGTGCCATTGCCTTCTCCGTGGTGACTCCTGGATCCTGGTAAATCAGCATAGAACATTCTAGCTTAACCATAATTTATTCCACCTGGACTCCTGACCCTCGCTGAGTGGGTGGGGGAGGTCAGTCCCTTGGGGGTCAGTCCTCTCTGGGAACAGAGCTGGCTATGAGTTGCCTGTTGAAAAAGTGAGTTTACAGAGGTCACCAGCAGGGTAGTGAGATGACCTGTCAGAGGCCACTATCTTTAAGTCCCTGACTGCAGAAGACACAACTGGAGGTTGGCAGTTTGGGTGCCTGGGGGTAAGAAGCTCTACCCACAGGACCACCCATGACAGGACTTAGCCAGATTATAGGCAAGGGGTCCGAGAGGGGTGCTGCGAGCTACCCCCTGGCTTGGCAGTGAGCCAGAGGAGGACATCTAGTTAGCACTGTCCCTCAAACCACATTTCAGACTCTGCGGGGAGACAGCACTAGGAGAGCCTGCAAGGGGCCAACCGCTGGCACTGAGGCTCAGTAGGTGAAACCACTCCTGGACGATGCAGGTGGGCTTAGGGTGCAGAGGAATGGCATGATGTCATGAGCACAGAGGAACAGTCAGCTGAATCAGGTTAGGTACTTCCTGTAGGGGCAGGGAAGCAAGGCTGGGGATGCAAACAGCCTGACCTCAATGCTCAGGGCCTTGGGGATGAGGAGAGAGTTGCCTCAGAGGCTTCTGACAGGTTAGGGGATGAAGGCAGGACTTAGTTTTATTTCATCCAGTCATTCAGTCCCAGGCCTTAGGGGGGAGTCAAATGTCACTTGGGACTGCTTAAGCTGTCCAAAATCAGTAGAAAGTCAATAGGGAGTCATCACAGGACATGAACGTCTTGTTGAATGAAAGAAACATACCTAAGAAAAATCTCCTACCATATGATATAAGTATGTCTCTCTATATGCCTTCCTTGTGGAGTTGCAACTAAATCACTCATCTGTCACCTGTGTCCGGACAAAGGCCTAAGGTAGCACCACCCTGAGCCTAGCCTGGCCACCTGCCCTTTCTTCCAGGGCACACAGGTCAACACAAATATTAAAGGGTATTTTTACAGAGCCTCATTCCCGAGCACTGAACCAAGGAAGGATGTGACCCGCCTATAGATTTCTTTAGTGGCCACAGTCATCAGGCAACAGGTAGGAAGCTGGTGTTGCCTCAGCAGTAATGAGAGACCTCCTCTCGACCGTTTTGTCCATTTTCATGATGCAAACTAGGACTCCAAGGAAACCAAGAGAATTGCCAGAAACTTCAGATCAAAAAGGACTTCCCCGGTGGCTCAGACGGTAAAGCGTCTGCCTACAATGTGGGAGACTGGGGTTCAATCCCTGGGTCGGGAAGATCTCCTGGTGAAGGCAATGGCAACCCACTCCAGTATTCTCGTCTGAAAAATCCCACGGATGGAAGAGCCTGGTAGACTACAGTCCATGGGGTTGCAAAGAGTCAGACACCACTGAGTGACTTCACTTTCACTTTCAGATCAAAAGCAACTGACACTGAACTTGCCTCTTGCTCTTGGGGGTATGATTCTAAAATACATACTAACTACAGAGCTGGGAGAATTGAGCTCTGGCCTTTACCCTAGTCACTAACTAGTTGTGTGACCTAAGCCAACTGTTCAGTTGTTTTGGGTTTTATTTTTTTTTTAAGTATACTTTTCAATGAAGCAGAACACATATCCCCTTTAAGTTAAAAGACTGATTTTTCACAAAGTGAACATACCTGTGTTAGTCGCTCAGTCATGTCTGACTCTTTGTGACCCCATGGACTAGAGTTTGCCAGACTCCTCTGCCCATGAAATTTTCCAGGCAAGAATACTGGAGGCTGTTCTCCAGGGGATCTTCCCGACCCAGGGATTGAACCCACGTCTCCTACATTGCAGGCAGATTCTTTACTGTCTGAGCCACTGCTGCTTCTGCTGCTAAGTCACTTCAGCCATGTCCAACTCTGTGTGACCCCACAGATGGCAGCCACCAGGCTCCCCCATCCCTGGGACTCTCCAGGCAAGAACACTGGAGTGGGTTGCCATTTCCTTCTCCAATGTGTGAAAGTGAAAAGTGAAGTCTCTCAGTCGTGTCCGACTCCCAGCAACCCCATGGCTCCTCCATCCATGGAATTTTCCAGGCAAAGTACTGGAGGGGGGTGCCATTGCCTTCTCCAGTCTGAGCCACTAGCACTCAAATAAAGAAAAAGAACATGACCAAGAGTTCTGGGTCTTTAATATACTCTTTCTCACTGAGAATTAGATTCCCGCATTTTGAATTTAAGACAAGTCACACAGAAACTACTTGACTGTATCAGAACATGAGAGAGTACTGCAAAGCTTTCTTGGGCCCATTCTTGGTCAGCTTCTGGAGAGAATTTTCCTTTGGGCTTCTAAGCAAAGGCAAGCAGTAGTAGTTTCACGGGCACTGAAGAAAGGCATCTTTTAACCTGTATGCCCTGGCACTCACCACCTTTTACTCACCACCTTGTTTCTTCACTGGCAAGGGGTTAGGAGAAGGAATAGGGAGAGGGTAAGAGAGGAAGTGGGCGAGAGACCCTCACTTCCTTTTCTTTTTGGAACTATCAACAATTCTGGGAAGAAGGGGCTTTAGAAAAAGGAAAGTTGCATGCTGCCAACGTGTGCTATAGCCTTGGAAAGAGGGCCAGGAGGATCTGAATACTGGCACTAAAAAGGCATCTGGGGAAAAAATAAAAATAAAAGAATCTGGAGTAGACAAGTGGGACATGTTGATTCTTTCATCTGCTGATCCCTGGACACCCACTAAGCTTTCGGGTTCCAATCTTTGCACCTCCTACCAAGTGAAGTATAACTGGGTGCCCCAATTGAGGAAGCCAGAAAAGAGCTCTAAATTCAGTAGCCATTTACCGAATGCCTCCTGTGCCAAATGCTGAAGGGGACAATGGAGAGGAGTCAAGCCTCACCTCTCAGGGAGATGAGGTATGTCCAGAAAGGACAGTAATACAAAGGCGCCTGGGTCATCAGAGAGGGAGGATAAAGTACTGGGGCAGCCCATGGGAGGGAGAGATTACTCCTTACTAAGGTGAGGAAGGCTGCACTGAGCAGGTGGGTTGGACCTTCAAGGTTAGACCAGATCTGAGCACCTAGAATTGTAGGTGGAGGAATTTCACGTGGAGAGAAGAAACAGCCTAGATTCAGTGCCAGCCTGTCTTCGTCTGCTCAGGCTGCCATCACAGACTACCCTAGACTAGGGGGCTTAAATGACAGAAATGTACTTTCGCACAGTTCAGAAGCCTGGCAGGCTAGGTCAGAGTGCTGCGTGGGGCTTCTGGTGGGGGCTCTCTCCCTGGTCTGCATGCTGACACCTCGCTGTGTCCTCATGTGGCCTGTCCTTAGTGAGTGTGCATGAGGCCGCCAATCCTATTACATTAGGACCCACCCTTATGACCTCATTCAACCTTAATTAACTCTTAAAAGTCCTATCTCCAAGGATATTCACACTGGGGGTTAGGGCTCAACATATGAATTTTGGAGGAATACAATTCAATCCACAGCTCAGGTCCAATTCCTTGTCACCCCTGGCCAGCATGAAGTTTCACTAGCAGGCTTTCCTCACTAACCAGGTGTATTTTAGAAGTGCCTGGGCCAGTTGTCTCTCGAGGCCACAAGCATGAATCTGCAGGCTCAAGGAAGCTTGGTGTTAACTAGCCCTGGTCAGTTAACTGGTTTGAGCCACAGTGTTCTTTCAATGAAACGGAGGCAGATGGCAGCTTTTAGCATTTACATGAGGATCAAACAAAACAGTGTCTGTGACCACAATGTAAAAGGCAATGTTAGTTAGGAGCCTTTGGTTAGCTCACCAGTTCTGCTGCTCTGAGTCTCCTCCTGCCGGATCTGGCTTCCCTACACTCACAGAATCAGAAGTCCCCTCCCAGTGTGTGAGGCCTAACGAGTGCTTTCTGTCATCCTGCCCCCGCCTCTTCGTAGGGGCTGCTCATCAGAACAGGGTGCCTGGCAGCAGCGGGCCCTGCTCTGGCTAGGACTCATCAGCAAGCTTCATGCCACCTGGGAAGCCACGCTGCGGCCTCTCCCTGGCTCTGCCTCCACAGGAGAGAGCTGTGCAAACAGGCGGGGGATGCCAGCCAGGATCTTGTGGTGGCGGGGTAGGAAGTGCATTCTGACAGCTTTGAAAAGAAAATCCTAGCATAAGTGTGATCCAAGAAACACAGGTAAGTGGTACAGAGAAACAGTCTTAAGCTGAGTCTGTGTGTGTGTTGGGGCTGTTGTGCCAGACCTGTCAATCTGAAAACAGAGCAAGAAGTGCCAGAGCTAATAAGGCTGGTGTTGTGGGCTCCTGATTCAGACCCAGGAGGAGCTTCCCTCCAAGCACTTAAGGAAATCCTTTAGCCCAGGAAGCCTTCCCAGGCAGCACGGCCAGAGATTGCCTCTGCTTTTCAACCCAAAGACAAGGCAGCAGCTTTTATACTGTAAATTGTGTGAGCAGCTTAATTCCTAGTTCCAGAAGGGCAGGAACTGTTTCCTTTACTTTTCTGTCCTCCCCTGCTCTGCTAGAGGGCTGGGCACCTCAGAGTTACTGGAATGAGTGAATCAAAGTGACACAGGGTCCCTAGTTAACACATTCTTCTGTACCTTGCCTTGGGAGAGAATCATACCAAGATCTCCTCTCATGGGGCACAGATGCCATTTTCTGAAGCAGGTCTCCATTTCACATCGTCTTAGGTCTGCTCAGCTAGTCCCCTGTCATAGATTGAAGGTTTGTGTGCCCCCCTCAATTCTTTTGTTGAAATCCTAATCCTCATGTGATGGCATCAGGAGGTGGGGCCTTCAGGAGGTGATTAGATCATGAGGGTGGAGCCCTCATGAATGAGATTAATACCTTCATAAAAGAGACTCCAGAGAGCCCTCTAGTCCTCTTTCTGCCTTGTGAGGACATGATGAAATGCTGGTAGTCTGTAACTTGGAAAGAGGGCCCTCACCAGAACCTGACCTTGGATTTCCAGCCTCCAGAACAATGAGAAACAAATTCCTATTGTTTTACAAGCTACCCAGTCTATGGAACTTTGTTACTGCAGCCTGAACTAAGACATCCCTAAGAATGGATTCTGTGATCATTTGTCTGCTCCCCTAGAAAGAAACTGGGCTTGAGACTCTCAGCATCCCAGGCAGGGCTCCCTGGCCCGGTTATAAGGAGAGGTCTGGGAAAAAACCCTCCTCCTTTGTGGGTAGTGGGGTGACACTGGTCTCTCACTTGATGTGAAGGAATCCAAAATTTTCTAGGGGTTCACATTGCCAGTTGTTGCTTGTTGTTCAGTCCCTAAGTCGTGTCCGATTCTTTGTGACCCCATGGACTGCAGCACGCCAGAACCTCAGTAACATCCAACGCAGCAGAAAGCCTGTCACTGGCGGAGACGGTACTCAGTCGTCCCTGAAGCCCCTCTATCTACATCATCTGAGTCTCTCAACACCCTTGACGGGGGCAGACACGGATGGCTATACTCTTTTATAAGAAGAGCTCCGAAACTCAGAAAGCTTGGGAGACTTGTTACAGGTCCACTGGTCATTTATGGAGCTGGGCCTGGAAAACTCTTCTGACTCTGAGAGCTGGCTTCTCTCTTGCCTCTCAGGGCTATCACACCCAGGGGGCTGCCCCTTCCTAGGCAGAGGGGCTCTCTGTCGCCAAGCCCTGAGCTCGTTCCAATGACTGGCTGCCAGCCAGCTTCTCGCACAACTTTGCCAGCCCAGATGAAGAGGAGGATGACATATTGCCATTCTAAACAGACTAAATCAACTGACATACACAGATTAAACCAACACAAAAGACCTTTCTTCAAAAACCTATATTCTGCTTGGCTAGATATCAAATAGCCAGTTCTTGGTTATATGCTAGGCTGTGCCAAGGGTTTGTCTCAAACTATCAGACATAAGAACTTGAAAGAGAGGAACGGTTGGTGATGGGGCTAGATTCTCAGGAGTGAACTGTTGGAACATGCGACTTCTGAATGAGGACCCTCTCGTGATGGCGATGTAATTAGCTGCCTTCTGGATTTTGCGTGCCTGCAGACCCGGCCTTGTTTTTGAAACAACCACTATCCCCTATGATATATTTATAATGCTAATCCTTGGTATGACCTGAAGAGTTTTTCCCAACAGTTAAATTTCAGGAAGAAAAAAAAGGAAAGTAGAGGTAAGCTATGGAGTATGCATCTGGTCTAGAAACGTAGTTGGCCTGGGCAGTCTGCGTTTTTCACATCTGTGACAACTGCGGTAGTCACTTCACATCTGTGAAATGACAACTGCCGTAGTCACTTCAAAGATCCCAAGGAGAGTGGCTAGGAAGGCCTCTGGGGACTCTATCATGTTATGTAAATGGAAAACAGCCTGATTCTCCTCACCCAGAAGGCCCCCTTCCTCCAACTGTGACCACCTGGAATGCAGCCAAGAACCAGGAAGTGAGCAAGTAGGCTGCTGAGCAGACACACCAGTTCATTCATCAAAACTCTACTGAGCATCTACTCTGGCAGAGTGCTATGTAAGGTTTGGGGAGCGAGGCAGTGAATGAGTCAGAGACATCCCTGCCCTCACAGAGCGCCCAGTCGGTCCACGAAGCCCACATCAATTATTTACAGCTAAGTTCTGCAAGCCCCAACTCAGCCTACCAATTTACATTTCAGAAGCAAGTCCAACAAAAGTGGATTGGAATCAGCAAATTAGGAGACTGCTGGAGACAGAAAGAAGCGCCAGCTGACTCTAGTAAGTGAGGGCGTGGAAATGAAAATGATTTCAAAAACAAATAAGAATTGAGACAGTTGCCTGGAATCATTTAGTATAAATGGTTGGTCTTGAGTGATATTACTGTACTGTAGTAGTAACACATATTATACCCCATGACCTTCTCTTAGTACTCTATACTTAAAAAATTTGCTTCACATACACGATAATGCTCATGTACTTGATACTACAGTAGATATTCATTTCTTAAGGCATCAAAAATGTATATTAAGTATGATTTCAGTTTAAGAAATAGGAGACTAAAATTTAAAAAATGAACACAAGTAGTTAATGTTAAATAAATATAGTGTTTTAAAGGTAAGTTTAGTCCTCTGCAAAATTCACTTATATGGGAACAGCTCTCTTCCTGACCATACCAAAACCATAACACTAAATAATAGAAATAAACTAGAAAAAAGGTTCTGTGGGGCAGTTTCTTGGCCCCTTTCGAAATCCATCCATCCAACCATCCTTCCAAGCATCTTAGACACAACCATGGTGTCCTATAGCAAAATCTCCATCTCTCTAGAATTCACCTACATTCAAGGAAATAAAATACAAAGTGGTCACTTTCTGTCTTATCTACGTATACTCTGTGAATCCTGCTAATTTTGCTATGATCTAAGAGTGATCTTAAATTTCTCCCTTATTTAGGAGAAGGCTTTGCATTTTATTTTTATGGTCTTTTTTTTCCCCTCAGAATGCCCTCTCTGGCAAGCTGCTAACTGCTCAGGTCACTGGAAGCTCAGTCCCACGTCTGCCATGGACCAGAAGACTCCAGAAGCATGAGCAGTTGTTGAGGCAAAGACAGGCTGATGTGAGTCTGTTTTCAGCACTGTGGGAACAGGGGTCATGTCCTTTCTATTCGCTGCTGTGTCCCCAGTGTGTGGCGTGGTGCCTAGGATCGTGCCTGACAAATCACAGGTGCTCCATGACCAGCTGGGGAATGAACGAACGAGGACTGAGCTTTGGTGTCGAAACCTGACTCCAGGGGCTGTCTACACCCACTGCCACACCAGCGCCCTGGGCCTACTCTTCCCAGGGCTTTCAAGGTCCTCAGAGCCGCTATCTTTGGACTTACAAGAACAGCTGACTGAGTACTTCAGGCAGCACCCCATCGACTCCAACAGCCTCTTGGCACAACAGTCTGGAGAGCAGGGGCAGGTGGGGCACGGGTAGGGACAGCAAGAGCTGGTCTGTCAAGCCCAAGGCCAAACCACCTCCATCAGCCAGGCCGGTAGCGTGAATGGAGTACGAGATCAGACAGAAATGGACACAAATGGTTAAATCTCACCAAGGAGAATTCTTTATGCCTAGGAATTCTTGTTTTGCCTTTTCCCTTTTCTTGTCAGAGACAAGATGTCCTCAACAAAGGGGCAAAAAATAGGTGTCTAGACATCTAAATTCATTATAAGAGACAGCCGAGAGGGCCTGTAAATCATTGGAACAAAGAATATTTTTCTAGCAGAGCAGAAACAAAGTAGCTGTTGCATTCCTCCCTGTGAAACTGGTCCTGCTACAATGCTGGAGCACAGGGGGCAACAGTCCTCGTGGCCAGGCCGGGGCAGAGGCCAAGCCTCTCTGTCCACAGTGCTCTTTGACAAGTCCCATCACACCTGACGCCCAAGCCCAGGAGAGGAAAGATATGATAGGAGGGGCCTTGAGGCCAGTGACCTCTATGAATCATATAAAGGAAAAGGTATGTCCCAAACACTCCCACCCACACACCTTGTTTCTCTGATCTGATGCCTTGAGGGTAGAGTAGGCTGGGCACTGAAATGGCCTTATTTAAATATCACATGAGAAAAATTTGAAGAGTCTGTCCACATACATAATCAAACTGAATTTGGGGCAGAGAAACACAAAGATTCCCTTGGCTAGCACTGCAAACACGTTCCTCTCTCCCCAGACTTGCTTCTGCTCTAAGATAGATTTCGAGGCTGAGATTAAGTGCAGAGATCTTGGCAGACTGTGTGGGAGGCAGGCCCTTGGAGCACTAGCCTTCTTCCTGGTGGTCCCAGGGATTCATTGCTGTCTAGCACCAGCTGAGGGTCGAGGAGGAAGGAGAGAGAGGGAAGGAGGGAAGGAGGCAGGGAAGCAGTCAGGGGCAGGAGGAGAGGTTAAAGCCAGTATCTGGGGGTTGGGCCTCGCAGAGGCTTTGGAAACCAGGTTATCCTACAGAAATGAGGGCTTTCCTCATGCAGCGAGGGGGAGTGGCTGTCCTTCAGTGTCCCTCCAGGGAACCTGGGTGACAAGGCCCCTGACGTGTGTCCCCTGCTTCCTATGGGTGACAGGCTGCTTGCTGAGTACTGCTGGCAGAGGGGTGCAAAGAAGGCTCCTGGGCAGGTGCCCCCCTCAGATACCACCCTGCTCCTGTGGGGAGGAACAATGCTACATAACCAGGGACACCAGCTCCCATCCTGGGGCTCCACTGCAGAAGTCCTGGGGCCTGTCTCCCCACTCTCTACATCCTGAGTGGACTTTCAGACACAGCTTGAACATCTCCTCCCCCTGCTAGTAACATTAGGGGCACCTCATCATGTCTGAGAGAATAAATCCCTAAGACCTACCTACCAATTGCATGCAGGTTTCTTCATGACTTCAGCCCAGCCAGCTTCTTCACCCTTAACTCATATTCTCTCCACTACCTCCTAAGCTACAGATAGAAGGAACAGCTTGTCGTTCCCTAAACCTGCCAGGCCATTTTAGATCTCAGTAAGAGCCCCTGGAGAAGGGAATGGCATTCCACTCCAGTAGTCTTGCCTGGAGAATCCCGCGGAGAGGAGAGTCTGGTAGGCTACAGTCCCTGGGGTCACAAAGGGCTGGCCATGACTGAGTGACTAAGCGCACACACACACCTTTGCTCATGGTCTTTCCTAGGCCCAGAATGTCTTTCCTACCTTGCTACCTGGTAAGTAACTATTCCACCTCCAGACAGCAGCTCAAGCACCACGTCCACTGTGAAATATCTCTAAACGAAGCTCGAGCACCCATCCAGGTTTGCTTATTGATCGTCTCTCCCTTTCCTCCCAGAGTGTCAGCAACCTGAGAGCAGGGACTTAGTCTATTTTGTTTCTCTCGGTCTTCTGGGTGGCTAGAACAGTAGCTGGACCATCGCAGGCACTTGTGAAATGTCTGTGGAAGGAAGGAATGAGTCTCAGCACTGACAGCACGGCTCCTAGGCTCTGGGCTCCACAAAGACAAGATCGGGGCTCTATTCGTTTCTGCATCCTCCAGCACTTGGTTTGAGATGGAGCGGACATTCAGTAAAAGCTGATCACTGAGCGAAGGAATGAATGATGAATGCTCATGTGGACACAAAGCTCATGATACTGGCATTTCCCCACGAATAAGTCACCTCCAGCCTCTGTTCCATGTTAGAACTTCTTTTCCCTTCTTTCATGTTGTCTATTTTGTGAGAAGAGTTACCTTTTAAATGAAGCATGTTCTAAATCCCCTTTGAACACATCTTGCAGCACAAGAAGGTTGGCCTAGATTCTCTTAAACACTTGGCTAACCCGAAAAGTCATGGATTCTATAATTTGTCAGGGACTATACTCGTAAGTGCTCTTTTCATTTTAATTTATGTTTGAGAAAGAGCTTTGTCTAAAGAGCACAGACCTTGGAAATGACACAGACCCACTATATTGTCATACATTTGAGGGGCCTCTTTATTTTGGATTTTTTTTTTTTTTTACTTGAAGTATCTATGTCCCACCTACCACAAGGTAGGGGGTGGGGAGAGGAGGCAGAAGACTGGTCACAAAAAGTCCTAGATCTTGTGTCAGGAGGACTGGCTCCAGGGACTTGAGCAAGCCCTTCTCTTGTCTGGCAATGACGGGAGCTGGACTAGATGATCTCTGAAGGCCTGTGAACTTGGAGAAATAATATAATCCTGTGCTACAAGGTTTCACACACATGAGCACCTTTTGGTGATTATACCTACACAGACACTACATCTAAATATGGTAAAAAAAGCTTATATTTTTTTCTTAAGAATGAATGAAAGTCTTCACACAAAATACACTATCCTCGTATCTCAACTATTTTGATTTTGAACTTGGGTCAAGCCTTCCTCACCACAGAGCCTTTGGGTGGTGTGAGAATAGCAGAGTTAATAAATGCAGAGCACAGCCTGATAGATTTTCTGATCACATCCCAACAGCAGCCAAAGAGCATGGATGCATTCCACGGCGCACTTATGGGCTCGCCAGCACCAGTCTATGACAATTTTATTTAATCATAAAAAATATAATAGTAGTCAAATCTTTTTGTAGTTTTAGTTTACTGCTTTCTCAAGTGAAATAAATGGTCTCTCAGATTTCTTTTGCTTTCATCTCTCTGCTCTAAGTACAGTAGGATAAGGTTCCAATTAAGGTCCATTAAATGCTCACATTGATTCATGTGAGGCATTTTCTAGTTTCTTCTCCTAACACCATCTCAGTGCACCTCTGAGTTATTTCTGTGGTGTGTTTTCAGTTTAGCAGTTGCCCATATAGAGGAGAGTTATTTGGGTGTGAGGTCTCTCTTCCTCCTATTTCTGCAGCCCCAAATGGTGAGCAGAGATTCTCCTCCACTGCCTTCCAGACAAGCGTATGTTTATTACCTGTCAGGTATGTCCGGCTGAACTATGCATGCCCCTTGGGCGGGGGAGCTGGCAGCTGGACAGGGCCAGACTGACCCGCCCAGACCTCCCTTGGCAGCTGTGCTGGGGCAGTGCGTCGAGTGGCGGCCCAGAGACCCCTATGGGAGGACCTCCTCGTGCTTCTGCATCCTTTGGGTCCACGAAGACACAGAGTTCTCTTCAGTTTTCTCAACAGACGGGGACACAGGCTCTGACAGCAGAGATGGCCTATCTAAGGTGGTATCAAGTGTCAGAGCTGACCGAGTGGATGCTCCAAGGATCTCCCCATTAAGAGCAGGGAATGTGGAAGGCAGACATTTCAATCATATCACAATTAACCTTTGTTCAGGCCCAGGGAATGTACTAATTTTACACTATGCTCATGACCTAATTTAATCTGCACAACAACCCTATGAGGTGTTATCAGTGTTATCCTGATTTAAGGAAACTGGCACCAGGAAGGTAAGGGTTTTGACCAGGATCACAGAGCTAGTAAGGGGTTCAGTTGTTGGCTCCAGAGCCCACAATCCTCTCCTCACGCTACAAAAACATACTGCCCGGGCCTTGCAGCAGAGACCAGCTCATGGCTACCATGACAGAACTCCTACACACTAGGTTCTTTGACGAGTTATGCAGACCCAAGGTGTGTGATCCCAAAGGAACTACACACACATGAAGAAACTTGAGAAAAATATTTTACCCCCCCCTGCCCCCCGCCCCCTGCCCACTGAAGCTTGTTATTAAAGTGAATGACACGGTGATTTGGGGTCTTTAAGTGTAGTTTTTCCAACAGCATATGCTTTCCGAGTGGGACACACGTATCAAAGAGACTTGCTGTGACAATGCCACCGACTCGACAGGCAAATACCCGAGACACCCCCTCTTATGGCTGAGAGTCAAGTAAACCTGGGCTCTGCGTAATAAAGATGACATTTAAAAAATAATTTATTTGCAGTTTTTTAAGGAATTTCCACACTGTTCTCCATAGTGGCTGTACTAGTTTGCATTCCCACCAACAGTGTAAGAGGGTTCCCTTTTCTCCACACCCTCTCCAGCATTTATTGCTTGTAGACTTTTGGATCGCAGCCATTCTGACTGCCGTGAAATGGTACCTCATAGTGGTTTTGATTTGCATTTCGGAGAACAGTGTGGAGATTCCTTAGAAAACTGGAAATAGAACTGCCTTATGATCCAGCAATCCCACTGCTGGGCATACACACTGAGGAAACCAGAATTGAAAGAGACACGTGCACCCCAATATTCATCGCAGCACTGTTTATAATAGCCAGGACATGGAAGCAACCTAGATGTCCATCAGTAGATGAATGGATAAGAAAGCTGTGGTACATGTACACAATGGAGTATTACTCAGCCATCAAAAATAATACATTTGAATCAGTTCTAATGAGGTGGATGAAACTGGAGCCTATTATACAGAGTGAAGTAAGCCAGAAAGAAAAACACCAATACAGTACACGAACACATATATATGGAATTTAGAAAGATGGTAACAATAACCCGGTGTACGAGACAGCAAAAGAGACACTGATGTACAGAACAGTCTTTTGGACTCTGTGGGAGAGGGAGAGGGTGGGGTGATTTGGGAGAATGGCATTGAAATATGTATAATATCATATATGAAATGAGTCATCAGTCCAGGTTCGATGCATGATACTGGATGCTTGGGGCTGGTGCACTGGGACGACCCAGAGGGATGGTACGGGGAGGGAGAAGGGAGGAGGGTTCAGGATGGGGAACACGCGTATGCCTGTGGCGGATTCATTTTGATATATGGCAAAACCAATACAATATTGTAAAGTTTAAAAATAAAATAAAATTTAAAAAAAAATTTATTTGGCTGCACTGGGTCTCAGGTGCAGCATGCGGCATGCGGGATCTTCATGGCATCTTTAGTTGTGGCATGCCAACTCTTAGTTGCGGCCTGTGGGGTCTAGTCCCCAAAGCAGGCATTGAACTTGGGGCCCCTGCGTTGGGAGCCTGGAGTCTTAGCCACTGGACCATCAGGGCAGTTTTGAGGATGACATTTAATCATTACAATTTCTTGGCTCTATGTTATAGCCTGGGGGAAGTGACACTCAGGATAACCTGCCCAAGTTTATCACTCAAGTGCGGGGCGGGGCTAGGACATGGACTTAAGTCTGCCTCCAAAGTTTTCTCTCACACACTGCTGTTTTCTCAAACACAGGATTTGCCAAACCTTAAACACACTAGTTTCCTTTGTATCTCAGAACTACTGGCTCCAGCAAAAACAAAACTAAGAAGTTTCTCTTAGAATAAATTCAAATATAACTTACCATGCCAAAGAAATGGCTCTTAAAGTTTTAGCTAAAAGTCAGTTTAGGAGGTTTGGTCACTAAAACAGAAGTGCTGTATTCTTTAAAATCTGGGGCCATTTTAACCTTTTCTGCAGTATAATGTCTAGAAGAGATAGATTATCTCAACATCCAATAATTCATTTAACAAATATTAAGTAATTACTATGTGCCAGACACTCCTGTAGGCACTGCAGACAGACTCTGTTCTTGACATACTAACACCTTAGTAGCCTGGGGTGGGAGAGGGGAGACAGACAAAATGAATGTCGGGGTGGGCAATAAGTATATGAATAAAAATACAGCTAGGTAAAGGCGCAAACAGGAACCATGGGGCTGATTTTAGGTCATACGGTCAGGAAAGGCCACTCTGATAACATGATAACTGAGAAAAAAGCCTTTGAAAGTCACCTCCCGCTCCCGCCCCCGCCACTCCCCAGACCATGCTGATTTCTGGGGGAAAAGATTCCCAGGTAGAAAGCAATAAGAACAAAGTTTTGAGAGGTGTGTTTGCAGAACAGCAAGGAGACCAGTGTGGCTGCTAGAACATTTGTGATGACTACATTTAGAAATGAAAATTATTGAATTCAAGCACCTATATTGGCCTGGACATAACTTCTCACTTCATCACAGACTTACACATTTGTCTTCTGTCAGAGCTGGAAGGGCCCTTGGGAGCACCCAGCCTAACTCTTTTGACAGACAGGAAAGTGAAGTCCAGAGAAGGGCAGTGACTTGCTCAGGGTCACACAGCCGCATAGTTAGGAGAAGCCCTTACCTCCTGACTGCTGTTCCAGTGTTTGTTGTATGATGTTGGGCTTTAAGATCTCCTACGTCAGAAGAGGTGTTTTCTCTGTGATTACAGAAGTGTTTACAGTCTATCTCAGTGATTTAAAAAGGTACCCTTTAAGTCTGAACACCAAGGCAGGCCCAGAAAAAGTTAGTTTTATGACTGGTCATTAGTTAAACTGTGACAAAACATTCCTTCTGGCCTCATTTTCCACACCCAGTAGAAGACTTCCAAGTGAGCCAAGGATGACTGATGACTGGACACACAGCCCACGCCCGGCGGTGGCATTCAGCCTCGGCCCTTGCTCACAGGACCTGGTTTGGGTCCCTGGGACTGGGGTGCTGACGGTCGTGTGTGCGTTTTCTGCTGCTCTGTCCAGTCTTGGGACGGATATCAGAGGATTAACTTCATGTCACTGTGTGGCTAAACCAAGCCCTCACAATGTCCCTCCTTATGCTCTTCGCCTCATACACTGTTAGTGGGCTGCCAGCCTTTATAGTGCAGTGGAGAGGAAACTATGGTGAGGTTTCAGTTTCAAAGCTTCAATGTTAGATTTCAGACAGAAATGTTTATTTCACTGGAGTGTTCTGAACCTGAGTTCCCCCAAACTGAGAAACTGAGAAGACAGGTGAAAGAATAGTTTGTTTCTGTTGTTCAGTTGCTGCTGCTGCTGCTGCTAAGTCGATTCAGTCGTGTCCGACTCTGTGCAACCCCATAGACGGCAGCCCACCAGGCTCCCCCGTTCCTGGGATTCTCCAGGCAAGAACACTGGAGTGGGTTGCCATTTCCTTCTCCAATGCATGAAAGTGAAAAGTGAAAGTGAAGTCGCTCAGTCATGTCCGACTCTTAGCAACCTCACGGACTGTAGCCTACCAGGCTCCCCCGCCCATGGGATTCTCCAGGCAAGAGTGCTGGAGTGGGGTGCCATTGCCTTCTCTGGTTCAGTTACTAAGTCATATCAGCTCTTTGAGATCTCATGCACTGCAGCATGCCATTCCCTGTCCTTCACCAACTCCTGGAGTTTGCTCAAACTCATATCCACTGAGATGATGCCATCCAACCATCTCATCCTCTGTCACCCCTTTCTCCTCCTGCCTTCAATCTTTCCCAGCATCAGGGTCTTTCCCAATGAGTTGGCTCTTTGCATCAGGGGGCCAAAGTATTGGAGCTTCGGCTTCAGCATCAGTCCTTCCAATGAATATTCAGGGTTGCTTTTCTTTAGGATTGACTGGTTTGATCTCCTTGCTGTCCAAGGGACTCTCAAGAGTCTTCTCCAGCACAATTTGAAAGCATCAATTCTTCAGTGCTCAGCCTTCTTTATGGTCCAACTCTCACATCCGTACATGACTACTAGAAAAACCACAGGTTTGACTATACGGATCTTTGTCAGCAAAGTGATGTCTCTGCTTTTTAATACACTGTCTGGGTTTGTCAGAGCTTTTCTTCCAAGGAGTAACTGTCTGTTAATTTCATGGCTCAGTCACCGTTATCTGCACAACCACGTTCTTTTCAGTTTACCATGCCAGAATTATGAATTCAGCCTACTGCTGACCCAGCTGTATTATTTAGTGCCATAAAGCTGATGATAACAGGGCCGCTGGGACGGCAGGGTCTGCCTTTCTTGAGCGTTCACTAAGAGTCTGGGCCTGTGTTGTCTCATTTAATTCACTCAGCAACACGGGCAGTACTGGTATTATGCCCTCCATTTCACAGATGAGGAAACTGAGGCTCACAATTTAGTAACTTGACCAAACCAAGGTCACAGTGCTAGGAAAGAACAGACTAAATGATTTCAAAGCCAGCTGTCTCCAGAGCCTGTGCTCTCATCCTCTGTGACATCTGACGTTTACTGCCATCAGAGATCAAGTTCAAAATCTGAAGTGCAGACTGACTCAAGATGGGAATCTAATCAGGTGCCATCTGAACTACTGCTGTGTCAATCACAGGCAGGGGGATTGGTGGGAGTACAGTGAGCCACGAATCAGGGCAAGATTCTGTACAGAGGGGGTGGGGAAAACATCCCTTTCACTGAATGCTGAACAGTGCTATACCTGGTCAGTGTCAGCCTTGAGTGGTGATGGTGTCCACCTGAGGACTCAGAGAAGGTTTCCTTGGGGAGGCTGCCCATTACTCCAGTTAATTCCCTAGCAACGCAGCCACTCAGCCAAGGAGGGATTTCCTTGCAAACCTTTCAGGTGGTCTTGGAGTAAAAAGGTACTTACTATGAGTAGGAGGTACTTCAAACTACCCTTGTGTGGGAAAAGCAAGATGGGGACACCAAAGAGATGAGGGGCGTAAAGATATCTTTTGTTTGGATTCTGTGATGTTGGTGACTTTTCCGACAAGCGGCCAAAATCGCTAACTGGCAAATTTCTCCATTCTAACACCAGCCAGGTCACTCACCGGAAGCCTCCAAATAAATCTTTCAGTTCAGTTCAGTCCAGTCACTCAGTCCAGTCTGACTCTTTCCGACCCCATGAATCGCAGCACGCCGGGCCTCCCTGTCCATCATCAACTCCTGGAGTTTACCCAAACTTACGTGCATCAAGTCAGTGATGCCATCCAGCCATCTCATCCTCTGTTGTCCCCTTCTCCTCCTGCCCCCAATCCCTCCCAGCATCAGGGTCTTTTCCAATGAGTCAACTCTTCGCATGAGGTAGCCAAAGGATTGGAATTTCAGCTTCAGCATCAGTCCTTCCAATGAACACCCAGGACTGATCTCCTTTAGGATGGACTGGTTGGATCTCCTTGCAGTCCAAGGGACTCTCAAGAGTTTTCTCCAACACTACAGTTCAAAAGCATCAATTCTTCAGCACTCAGCTTTCTTCACAGTCCAACTCTCACATCCATACATGACCACTGGAAAAACCATAGCCTTGACTAGATGGACCTTTGCTGGCAAAGTATTGTCTCTGCTTTTTAATATGCTAACTTATATGCAGAGAAATAAATCTTTAGGCAGAAGTTATTTTTAATTAGGAAGTTTATTTGTTCTACTTTTGGGAACAAACCCCATAGCTTCCTTTGTTGCTGTAAATACTGAGAGTAATTCCAAGATAGTTATATTGTTGAAGTTCTTAGGCTCTTCGTTAGGCATGATACATTATTATTTTGTGAAAGGGAACTGTATCTGTCACACAAAGAAAATAGAGAAAGCTGAACGTGTGTGTGACAGCTCAAGAATAAGCTGCCAACACTGGAAGAACAGAAAGGCCTTGAAGGCTGGAGTTTTCACTCTGAACCCACCATAGCACACTCTACTCTTAGACCTGGATGAGGCTGGAGGAGTTTACCAAATGGGTGTGACCTAGGACCATCTGCCTTTGAGAAAAACAAGGAGCAAAGCAAGAATGTTTGCACAGGAATTAGGGCACCTCTGAAAGTTCCAAAAGCTAAAATGGAGCTCTGGGAAACTGCCACTCTTAAAACACAACTCTGCGTCCCTCACGGGCAGGTGGTATGCAACTGGGAGACTGCCCCTGTTTTTGTTTGCAGGGAAATGTCTGAGGTGAGCACAACATTTTAGGAACCTCTAGTCGATTACCTTTCGATTTTCTTACTAAGTCATGAAGCAACAAAAGACTTGGAAACTGCGTGTCACACAGCTTAGGCAGAATCTAGTTTCACAAGCCTCACTGTCCAGCTGACTGGCCAGTTCTGACCACCGCCCCTTCCTCTGCCCCCCACAATCAATGGCCGAGCAGATGATGACACAGTCTGCCTGACTCCCTTCAGAGAAGCTGATGGGGGAGGGTGGGCCAATGGGATCCTTCCTCCTTTCAACTATCACAGGAGATTCCAGCTCTGATAGCGGGAATCTATGGGGTCTTACCAGATGAAAAAGTCAGTCACTAACTAAAATGAATATGCAAAGGTGCTTATTCCCAATACAGTAATATGCAGGCGGTCAAATCATCTGTCATTTGAGTTAATTTAATTATCAGACCACATTTAATTATCCAATATAAAATGTAAATAAAGTGAAGGCCTGACAGCACATACTAATTACGTTCATTATAATAATTAAATGGGAAGGAACTTAGAGTCATGAAAGTACTATAAAATACAAGGAAGCTTTTGATTAAAATTTTTTTAATTAGAAACTGCAACCCTACAGGAAACAGATGATTGGTTCTATCAAGGATGGGGCATTGCTTTTATTATCCAGGTTTCTCTTCTAAAGTCATCCTTGGTATCATGGGGCTCAGTCCTTCCAGTTAATAGACTAAATGGTGGCAAATAAAAAGTGCCAATCCTTTATGCACAACAGTTTACCTAATAAAACAGCCTTCAGTTGCAGCAGGAGTTCAGGGTCTCCTGTCTTATAAAGACACAAGCTGTTTCCCTGGAAGGAATAAAAGATCCTCTGTGGACAAACAGGCCTGCAAATTAACATGATTTCTGCCTGATGATAAGGAAACATTAAATCAGTTGAGCATCATAATTTCTCCTCTGAAATTTCTCAGATTTAAAGAAAGTGGCATGAGGTTAAATAAATTCACTTTCATAATAACAGAAGTGAGGCAGAAAGGGCATCAGGACTGCCCACCAAGAGACTGGATTCTGTGAATTCTTGCTGGGCAATTCCTGTTCCTTCTCTGAGCCTCAGTTTCTCCAATTCTTTATGTCATTTCAGGGGGCTTATTTCACCTTGCTGAATCCCAATACCTCACCTGTCTGTGAGGTAGGAATAATTTTTCTGCTTACAGCCTCAGTGAAATGCTAATGAGGAAGGTCCAAGAGACAACAGATATGAGGGGTAGTAGAAAGAATTCTTGGATGGCATCACCAACTCGATGGACATGAGTCTGAGTCAGCTCCGGGAGATGCTGAAGGACAGGGAAGCCTGGTGTGCTGCAGTCCACAGGGTTGCAGAGAGTCAGACGCGACCGAGCGACTGAACAACAAAGCATTCTATGAATGTAAGAGGTTATGCTTAGAAACAGCATCTCCTTAAGGTTCAGTGTCTCAGTGGCTGGCAATTACTATCATTTCTAGCAATTTCTGATTTCTTCTCTAGCTGATACCTAGTGTTAGTCTCTCAGTCGTGTCTGACTCTTTGCGACCTAATGGACCGTAGACCGCCAGGCTCTTTTGTCCACGGGATTCTCCAAGCAAAAGTACTGGACTGGGTTTCCATTCCCTTCTCCAGGGGACCTTCCCAACTCAGGGATCGAACCCAGATCTCCTGCATCGTAGGCAGATACTTTACCGTTTTAGCAATTGCATTAGGACTGAACTGACTTCTCTGACCTTCCATCAAATCAGAAGTGGATGTCCAGGTAAGATTCAATCTTTCTGGGAGGCAAGGTGTTGGGAAAGGAGGTCTGGCCTTTTTTTTTTTTTTTTTAACTTTTCTAACTTCTTACTCATAGTGAACTTAGCTTTCCACAATTATCTCTAAACCCCAGAGCATCTTCTTCCCTGCCTGAGAAGCCACAGGGTCTCTGTCTCCTCCTTGCACTGCTTGCTGCTCTCTCTGCCCACTGAATCTGCTTTTCTCTTGTTCCAGCAGGCCCAGGCACTACTTTGCCATCAGGTCCATGTCAGTTTTAGCATGCCATTTCCAAACACCAGTTCCCCGACCCCACTCCTCACTGACTCTGGTGAGCCCAGAGACACTTAGAGATGTGTTTTACCTGCCGGGGAGGAGAGCAGAAAGAGTCTCTGAAACCCCACACAGTTCAGTAAATTCATCACAACACAGTTGATTTAAGCAGAGAGTTTCAAACCATCCCTAAACATGAGTGCACTGAAGGAACTAAACCTTTTGCTGTAGAACTGTACAGTAAAACATCATCACACACACAAATTACTCACCTCTTTACAAGGCAGGAGACAGTGTCATGATAAATAGTAAATGACTTAGGTATAGAGCAGGAAACTGTTAGGTAGACCACGGGCTGGCTACATAAGATAAAGTCATGGAGCCATTAAAAGTGATGCTCACAAAGAAGGCTTCTGATATAATGTGAAGTGTATAAAGCAGGCTAGGACTGTATATACACTATGACCTCAGCTAGGTAGAAACGTTCATAGAGGGACAGAATGTGGGTGAAATGAGTGAAGGTGTCAAAAGGCACAAACTCCCAGTTATAAGGTAAGTAAGCTCTGGGGACGTAACATACAGCATGGTGACTAGAGTTAACAACACCGTATTGCATATGTGAAAGCTGCAGAGAGTACATCTAAACGTTCTCATCACACACAAAAATGAATATGTGAGGTGATGACTGTTAACTAAATTTATTGTGCTAATCATTTTGCAACACAACCATGATCAAGTCTTCACACTGTTCACACTTAAAACCAATACAATGTTATATGTCAATTATATCTCAACAATATTAATGGCAAAATGTTCACAGAAAAGAGACTGCAAGGAACCTGCCAAAACGGTAACAGTGGCTGTCTCAACAGTGAGATCAGGAATGACTGGGACTCTGCTTCCTTCTTTACCCTTGCTTATCTTTTTCATGATGAGTAAATGACCAACCTAGACAGCATATTGAAAAGCAGAGATATTACTTTGCCAACAAAGGTCTGTCTAATCAAGGCTATGGTTTTTCCTGTGGTCATGTATGGATGTGAGAGCTGGACTATAAAGAAAGCTGAGCACTGAAGAATTGATGCTTTTGAACTGTGGTGTTGGAGAAGACTCTTGAGAGTCCCTTGGACTGCAAGGAGATCCAACCAGTCCATCCTAAAGGAGATCAGTCCTGGGTGTTCATTGGAAGGACTGATGCTAAAGCTGAAACTCCAATACTTGGGCCACCTCATGCGAAGAGATGACTCATTGGAAAAGACCCTGATGCTGGGAGGGATTGGGGGCAGGAGGAGAAGGGGATGACAGATGGCTGGATGGCATCACCGACTCGATGGACATGAGTTTGAGTGAACTCCGGGAGTTGGTGATGGACAGGGAGGCCTGGCGTGCTGCAATTCTTGGGGTTGCAAAAAGTCAGAGACGACTGAGTGACTGAACTGAACTGAACTGAAGGGACACTTTTGTAACCAAAAGACAAACTTTTGAAGGGAAACAGAATGCAATTTAGTAGGTCAAATGGATACACATGAAGAAAAGATAACCTAACAGGAGATGTTCCTCCTTGAGTAGCTTGTGAGAGAGAGACTCGTGAACCTGTGGGGCCTGGCCTGCAGGAAGGGCATAACATCTGTCCAGAGATGCTGGCTGGGGAGAGTGCTGTGTGAGTGCTCCCATGGTGGGAGAGGAGAAAGGTCTGCCCTCCGGGCAACGAGGTCTTTAAAAGAGGAATTTTTCTATGTATGACACTTATTCTGGCAAGGGTCCGCATTTCCTGTATTTTAATCATGGAAATCTTTCAGGGATGGACTGCATATTTTTTAACCTTCTTAGAGGGAAGGTATGCAGCACACATTTTGCCTCCATGCTCACCCAGGGCCAGTACTGGGGGCATCAACAGTCATCTGGGGAAATAAAACACTGGGTTAGTGTCCCTGTGAACCCCAATGGCTACACCTGCTAAGTCCTTGGGCTTGTCTTATTTCTTCTAACTTCTTTCTCCTTATCACATAGGCAGTTTCATTAACGCTTAGTGTGTAGGTTGTCACCTTGTATTTGGCCCTGGCACTACAACTATCTCCTGTCCTTCTCCTGCCCTGATCTAGATTACTGCTGCTGCTGCTAAGCCGATTCAGTCATGTCCGACTCTGTGCGACCCCATAGATGGCAGCCCACCAGGCTCCGCCGTCCCTGGGATTCTCCAGGCAAGAACATTGGAGTGGGTTGCTATTTCCTTCTCCAATGCATGAAAATGAAAAGTGAAAGTGAAGTCGCTCACTCATGTCCGACTCCTAGCGACCTCACGGACTGCAGCCTACCAGGCTCCTCCATCCATGGGATTTTCCAGGCAAGAGTACTGGAGTGGGGTGCCATTGCCTTCTCCAGGTCTAGATTATTGCAGGCTAATAAACCTAGTAAGCACATTTATTACAGAGTTGCCTAAAATAAAAAATTAGGAAACTTGGAGTGAGGGTTGTTTGCTGGCCTTTTTCTCAGATATAATCCACACAATTAGAGTTGCTGAGTAGGAGGCTTTAGATAAATTAGGTTTTCAGGAATTATAATCTGATACGTTATGCCATAACTCTGTTTTTTAAAATAAGGAGAAATAAAGTATTTTATTATTGTTATTTTTAAAATAAAATCTGTAAAACAGGTTTCCCAACATTTTAAGGCAACAGAACCCTATTTACAAATGAAATCTTGCTCAGAAACCAAATAAAACAGTTAAAAGCAAAAGGATTCTGGATGATTCAAGGGGGTAAGGCCCAAGCCCTGTCTTCTCAGGCTCCCCTCCAACACCATCTAGCACCCTGTTAAGCACCTCGGCAGAAGCCAAAGACCAAGAGCAGTTTCATAAAGCAACAGACTCTGATGCTATTTGCAAAGTGATGCAAGTTGAAAGATGTTATCTATTTCATCCAAACAAACAAACAAAATGAATAAAGCATCAGAATCTACATGGTAAGGGAGGAGACACTTCTCTGTGGCTTAACAAGAATATTTGATGAAAAATATTTTATTTTTATAGCTCTAAGAGGAGGTCCTCGTGCTGATCTAGGGCTGATCCTGTCTTTCTAGAGAGGAGAAACCAGAGACATATCCCTGGAGCCTACCTCAAGGGCCTCACACAGAACAGATGGGTTCCAGCAGGCTCGCCTGCCTTTTCTCACTCCAATACCTCACACTCTCAGGGCTGGGGAAGTCTGAGGAACGCTCCTGGGCCCCTTACCTGGTTATCTGGGTGGCTGACAGTGAAGTAGCCCACACAGACGATGACCTCATGAAGGAGGCTTTCACAGGAGACGAGGCTGCAGTGGCCCAGCAGGGAGCTGGCGATGTGCCGGAACGCAAGGGACAAGCCCTCTGCCCCTACGATAGACTGACAAAGACAAGGAGCAGTTAGAACTCCGCAGCCAGGGAGAGCCAGAGCTGCAGCAGAGCTCTGCACAAACCACAAAGCAAGCCTGGGCCCCGTGCACTTTGTGCCACGCTGCCAGGAAAGCCTATGAAATTTTGAAAGCACAATGCTTAACAGCTCAGTTCAAGGATTCTTGCTCTAATAAGTGACCGTACTAAATGCAACACTTATTACCCTGAAAAAAAAAAGAAAAGAAAATAGAGCGTAGCAGACCAGATGCCTGTAACTATGTGGATCAAGATGTTATTCACCTAAAGCATGAGTATTTATCCCATTTTTAATGAGGTATTTTTTTTTCATTGCACAAATAGTCTCACTGTAGAAAACTTGGAAAAATTTAAAGATATTAAAATTCACCTGCAAATCTATCATTTAGCTAACTTCCAATACTTTTTTTTTTGAAGGAGAAAAATATTTTCTCATATTCAGGGATTAAAATACAATTCTAATTATTTACTTAAGTTCAAAAACAAAATAGATATAAATAACAACTAGTTGTTATTCAAATAGCTCCACAGCTCCCAAAAGAATGTAAAAAATCCCCAACAAACACCTCCCCCCAAAAAACAAACAATGAAGCCCCCTTGGTTACGAGGCTTCTGGGATCCTTTCTCAAGACAGGCAAGGGGCTGCCCGTGGTGGGCAACGCGGGAGGAGAGCCTGAGTCTGTCTGTGCAGCCTGAAGCTTCTATTTAATAAACATGTCAAACAGACAGAGCGACAGGAGGGCAAAGGGGAGAGGCGAAGCCCACAGAATACACTCGCAGCCCACACTGGAATGAAGCACCACTGCTGGCCTGTGGGATATGGCAGCGTTTTAAACTCATCTCTTGATTGGAGGTCTTGGCTGGCTTGAACCAGGTCAGATCTGTTGCAGCTTGGAAGTTTCAATGAATTCACTCTGTCTAACCGTGTTGTGAAACACAGTCTTTTTAATTAATGCTGTTGAAACGAAATTACTGCTAAATTTTAAGAGTGCCTTCTGCCTCAGTTTCATTGCATTGAGACAAAATGTTTTTCAAGCCCCAAAGAGACTTCAGGAGGGCCTCGATCCTTTAAATCAGGAGTGACACCTTCTCAGCTCAGCCCTTATTTAATTAGTTGTGTCCAGCTTGCTGTGACCCAGTGCCCTCTGTTTAACCTTTACTGATAAGAGCAGGTCAAGGGGCATGCAAGTTTGAATATAAAAATTAAACCAATTTTTCAAGGAAACCATATTTCCTTTTTAGCCAGAATTAATTGCCAAGTCAGTACATTGATTTGTTTCTTGAGACCACCTTCAATTGTAAAAACTGTCAAAGAGTATGCAATATACAATACCCGGGATCTCAAGGCCATCTGTGCCAATATGAATTCAGAGTGAAATAAAAGTCTTTGCTGAAGGGAGAAAAATATTTTGACAGCCTTATTAGTATACAATGAAATGGAACCAGTTAAGAAAATATTCTAATGGATAACCTTTTGTTACCACTATGCAACACGTTGTCACACAGAACAATTACGTAGGTTTATGGCTCTGAAGAAAGGTACAGGAACAGTGGGAATGCGGCACTCAGTACTTAACCTTCTGATTCAACACCTGCAAGATGCAACGTCGGGTAAATTCTTCACCCCTTTGGAATCTGAGTCAGTCTACAGGGCCTACTATGTGCTAGCTTTGTTGTTGTTTGGTCATTAGGTCGTGTCCGACTCTTTGCAACCCCATGGGCTGCAGCACACCAGGCTCCTCTGTCCTTTATTGTCTCCTGGAGTTTGCTCAAATTCATGTCCATTGAGTCGGTGATGCTATCTAGCCATCTCATCCTCTGCCATCCCCTTCTTCTCTTGCCTTCAATCTTTCCCAGTATCAGGGTCTCTTCCGATGAACTGGCTCTTTGCATCAGGTGTCCAAAGTATTGGAGCTTCAGCATCAGTCCTTCCAATGAATATTCAGGGTTGATTTCCTTTAGGATTGACTGGTTTGATCTCCTTGCAATCCAAGGGACTCTCAAGAGTCTTCTCCAACACCACAGTTCAGAAGCATCAATTCTTTGGTGCTCAGCCTTTGTCATGGTTCAGCTCTCATATTACTATGCTGACAAAGGTCTGTGTTGACAAAGCTACGGTTTTGCCAGTAGTCCTTTATGGATGTGAGAGCTGGACCATAAAAAAGGCTGAGCCCTGAAGAATTGATGCTTTTTAACTGTGGTGGAGAAGACTCTTGAGAGTCCCTTGGATTGCAAGGAGATCAAATCAGTCAATCCTAAAAGAAATCAACCCTGAATCTTCATTGGAAGGACTGATGCTAAAACTGAAGCTCCAATACTTTGGCTACCTGATGTGAAGAACTGACTCATAGGAAAAGATCCTGATGCTGGGAAAGACTGAAGATGGGAGTAGAAGGGGATGACAGAGGGTGAGATGTTTGGATGGCATCACTGACTCAATGGACATGAGTTTGAGCAAACTCTGGGAGATGATGAAGGACAGGGAAGCCTGGCATGCTGGTAGTCCATGGGGTTGCAGAGTCGGACACAACTGAGCAACTGAACAACAACTCACATCCGTACATGACTACTGAAAAAACCATAGCTTTGACTATATGGATCTTTGTCAGCAAAGTGACGTCTCTGCTTATTAATATGCTGTCTAGGTTTGTCACAGCTTTCCTTCCAAGGAGCAAGCTAGCTAGCACAGTGCTTTTATGTAGTCTCATTTAATCCTTAGGCTTGTGAGGTAAGTGTTTTTAATCTCTATTTTAAAAATAAGAAACTGAAGTTTAAGGACTCATATGACTTGTCTCGGAGAAGGCAATGGCACCCCACTCCAGTACTTTTGCCTGGAAGATCCCATGGACGGAGGAGCCTGGTGGGCTGCAGTCCATGGGGTTGCTAGAGTCAGACACCACTGAGCGACTTCACTTTCACTTTTCACTTTCATGCATTGGAGAAGGAAATGGCAATCCACTCCAGTGTTCTTGCCTGGAGAATCCCAGGGATGGGGAAGCCTGGTGGGCTGCCGTCTGTGGGGTCACACAGAGTCGGACACGACTGAAGTGACTTAGCAGCATGACTTGTCTAAGGTCATACAATGCAAATATTGTATATTTGTACCACATTTACTTGAGCACTGCACACTTGATCAGATGTCTATCTACATCAATAATGTCTGTGTGGAAAGATGTTTTTGCTTTAGCATGCTAAACAGACTACAGTGGTTGGTTAAGAAAACAACTATAAATCTTTGCCAGTCCTCCCTTTGAGAGAAGGGACCTATGTCTTCTCTTGAATCTGGAAAGCTGTAACCAATAGAGTATGGCTGATATATAACTATAGCACTTCAGAGGCCAGGTCATAAAAAGCCATACAGCTTCTGTCTGGTCCTTGGGGAGCACATGTTTTCCAGAAGTTTCCTCTCAGGATACTCCTACTGAGAACACAGACACAACGATGCTCTGAGAAGCCCAAGTCACGTAGCGAAGCCATATGTAGAGTCTATGGCCAGTAGTCCCGGTGAACCCGGTCTTTGAGGATTCCTGGGCATAAAATATGAGCGTGAAGGAGCCTCCAGCTGATTTCAGTTCCCAGCTATCTGAGTCAACCTGCTCCTTCTCTCCACACTCTCCACCCCAGGATTCGAGCCCCTCAGCGGAAGCCCTACATAGTGGAGTAGTGACGAGCCACCCCCACTGTTAAAAGCCCTGCTGGAACTGCAGACCCACAGAATCTATGATCATGATAAAACGGTTGCTGTTTACCCCACTAAGTTTGTTTTTAAATGGATAAAAGTAACTGGTGCAATAAGGTAATCACTGGTAGATGTATTAAAGGCCCTGAGGCTAGCAATTCCAGGCATCTGGGTCCCTGCACATCCTGACGTATGAGAGTCAGAGAAAAACACGTGCTGGACTCTGAGCACCAAAAGGATGGCAGCCAAGAGGAAAGGCCCCTGTAGGCTTTCCTGGCCCATGGTTAAGGGGAAAAGGGAACCTGGAAACAGTGTCTGGGGAGAGAATGAGAAATTGTGATGGCAAAATTGACTAAAATAAAAGAAGACAGGGGAGTCAGGGAAGAGATCAAGAAAAGAAGATACAGCAGGGAAGAATTAAGAGAAATACAGAGTAACAGGAAGGACAGAGGAGAAAGAAGCAAAAGAACTGTTGGGTACCAGTCAAGAAAAGACATTCCACTCAGGAGGTGGGCATTTCACTCTAAGAATGGCTGGAACACTCCTGAGTCACTTTGGTATCTTTCCTGAGGTTGAAGCAAACGTGGTTCAAGAAGGGGGTATATTTTGGGCTTGATGAGGCAAGCTGCTGGAGAGGAGAAATCTTGGTTTTTATCTTAGTTTGGCATGAAGAGTTCCAGAAATAGATTTTACATTTTTCTCACATTATTGGCCATTGTGCCTAAAGGCCCCGAGGGAGCAGAGCTGGAAGGAGTTGGGTGGTTCTCCTTTTGAGTGAGGCTGGACAGGCTGTGAGCTCATGGAGGTGTGAGGGTGGGGCAGGGACCTGGGGCTCCCTGACACGCAGAGTGACTGATGGAATGGCCCACTTAATGGAAATGCTCATGTATGAAGTGGAGCCCCCTGCAGCAAAATAAATCCTGGTCAGAAGACCCATAAAACCAGAAACTGAGGAATACTTTTTATTTGTTATTTGCTTTTCACAATCCCTGGTAACAAAAGAAATCACTCTAGTTGGATCTAGCCCATGGGTAGCCTGTTGGTCCCCGTATTCTGAGGACATAAAATGAGCATATCTTGATTTCCAAGCTGTTTCCAGATACAACATAGTGGGGTTGAGTCTTCATAAAACACAAATGTTATGTTTTATACCAGAGGCCAGAGCCACTGACTGGCATTTGCTCTTGTTAAAGGTGCAGCTGTAACCGCTCGGAACTTTACATATTGTGTAGTTACCACCTCAGGCTAGTTTAAGCGCTTTGAAAACTGAAAAGCATTAACCCCAAGGAAGAGACTTCTGTTCTCTTCCTTGGGAGGGGTAAACTAACTCTACAAAGTTGAAAGATACTGAATCCAGTGGTACAATTGACTCATAATTTCCAGCTGTCAAGAGAACAAGAATTACACATTTGTCACTAGCTACAAAATAGAAGTGTTTCTTCCATTTTGCCATGGCCAAAGACCACACTTTTCATACGTCTGTATCTCTGTAACCTTTTTCCCTTTAAGCAAAGCAATTCATCTAAATTATGGGTTCATCATCTGCCAAGTTTGTTCCTTTTTTAATGAAATCACTTGACAGTTAATAAACTGAAAGAGAAAGTCTACTCCTTGGGGCTTGCTCCGTTCCAAAGGTTCAGTGTTTTTGAAAATTAAATTTCCTACATGAAAAAAAATCTGTTTCTAAGCTGACAGTCTGGTGTTGCAGCACAAAGCAATTTTTCTTTCTTTAGCTATAAAAACTTAATTTATAGGGGTTTGCACATTTAACTGCGCATGCACTTTACATTGGACACCAGTCAGTTAAATCACCCACAGAAAGTCATCAATCAGAACAATTTATCTAATTTTGGTTCTGCTTATATAAGAAACCGTTACTTTCCTTAATATTTAAATGTTTATAGGATGATAATGGTTTTTCTAAAGAAATCAAGACAGAAGATTTCTAAGTAGCAGAGTGGCATAGGCTGGGGTTCATATAACCATGGGTACCAGTCCTGGCTCAGCCAGGTGTAGCCCTGGGAAACTACTTAGCTGCCAGCATTCCCATCTGTAAAATGGGTATAATAATATTTTGGGGGGCAGTCATGAGAATAAATAAGAAAGCATATGCAGAGCACTTAATACAGTTCCCAGAATATAGTAGCTTAATAAATAGCATGTACTGTAATTCCTATTATTGTAGCTTATTCCTGATACTCCACTCCAGGAGAAGAACCTCTCATCATATCTACATGAAATTATTAACTCTCGGTTGGTTAACCAACTCCTGGTACCTGGAAAGCAGGCAGATCAAGAACTGCGAAGCTGTTGAAGAAACGCAAACTCTGGATGGCCACTTGGACTGTGCTCTGAGCATAGCTCTCCTTGGGACTCGCAGTGCTGGGGTCCGAGATCGTGCCGTGGAAGAGGACGCAGTAGAGCATGTGCAGAACTCCAGCCAGGTCTGTGGCCTGAAGAGCAGCTGCCAGCCCTGTGGGATCCTGGCGATTATCGTCAAATATGCTGTACGATCTGACAAAGAAACATTCAACTCTTTAAGAGAAATCTACTTAAAGGATGTTAGCATTTTTACAGGTCAAATGGAACAAGACAAGCAGACCGTTAAAAGCAAACCATGTGAGTTGTGCAGGGAGGTAACAAGAAACCTCAAGAAATAAAGGCAGCCCTCCCCCGCCCCAGTGCACTGTGGCCTGCCCTTTTCTCCAGCTGGGAGGCCAGGTTGCTGCGCCAGTGGCAAGGGAGCACGCTGCGGCCAGTGCTGAGGCTGCTATTGCCCCCGGGCCCTCTGCAGTCTGGGCAGCCCCGCTGTGTTTAGACTCCAGGTCTGCAGGAACTGGACAGAGTCCATGAGAGCTGCTGAGACTCGGAAGTCAGAACACCATGGCTTGCTTTCTGGATACACTTGGGGGTCTTCTCAGGGGAAGCAGTTATCACGAAAGCATGAGGCCTCAAAAACCCAGCAGTGTGCTGGTATACTGTGACAGGGAGACACTTCAGCTGCTTTTGAAGGCACAGTTCTGTCATCAAGGAGCACTGGAAGGACAGGTTGCAGGGGCCAGATTCCCAAGAACAAGCTGGTGCTGGATTAGCTTTATACAAACCACCTTGGAGTCAGCTTAGCAACAATGGCAGGCAATGCTCTGGATAAGCAAGAAGCAGTGGTAGTGGCAAACGATTCCTAAAGTCAATGGGAAGTGTTGTTGTTCAGTCGCCAAGTCGTGCCTGACTCTTTGTGATCCCACGGACTGCAGCACGCCAGGCCTCCCTGTCCCTCACTATCTCCTGGAGTTTGCCCAAGTTCATGTCCATTTCATTGGTGAGGGTTTGTTATATTTGTCTCACTCTTGAACTCAGGTATACATGAAGTATCTAGTGACCACGAGCCTACAGTTTAATAAGTAAGTGCATCTGGCAAGCATTCATTCACCCCCTTTTCCCCCCTACATCCAGGTTTCTCTCCCCTTCTCCCAGCCAACATGCTTCAGGTGGGGCCCCCTTCCTATTCACTCTGGCTCAAGGGTGAATAGGTCTAAGGTAAGGGGTACATTCTATTTCTCTGATGGTTCAGCAAGGTTTGGGGATGGCACGTGTCACTGTCAGAGCTGATGGAATGGAGGGAGATTTTTGTGCTGAAATGCCTGGAGAGAAGGCCTCACTTTTTCTCCCAGGGTCTGAATCGGAGACGGAAGGTCGGTAGCCACGGCGGCCATGTGCTCTACCCACTGTACAAGTCCTCAGGTCTCAGTGTTGTTCCAAGGGGGTCAGTCACCTTCCTTCATGGGACAACATGTCTTTACGTTTCTGTCACAGGTTGATGCCCTTCCCTACTTTCAACACTAACTCAGGTTCCTCCTGACCTTCCCTTTTCTACTGTTATTGTTCCTTTCAACAGGAATCTAGAAGAAGAGAGAGGCACTGAAGATCTACGCTTATCTTGTACACTTGCCCAGAAGCACAGAAGAGATGCCACTAAGTAACTACAAATTTGAAAGTGTTGGCTGGCAAGTTTCTAGTATCTTGTCTGGTTTTCTAATCCATAACTTATCCCTAAAGGGATTACTGTATTCATTCTGATTTGCTAGTTTCATCAGAGTTTTATTCATAACCACAGTAAGCACTTTCTGAATGTGCACTATTTCTGGTATTGCTAAGAACGTGGCATGACACTGACACTTGTTCTCTTCTCAAGAAAGCGGCTCTTATGAAATACTATCATCTCATCTGCATGGCAGGACCTGCTAACTACACTCACGCCTTCCACCTCGCCTCATTCCTAGTTCTTCACAGTTGGTGGAGAACGTATGGTTCTCCTGATTGCACGCACGACACAACTGAGACCCTCAGAGATTCAGGGAGATGTTTGAGGTCATAAATATTTGTCAGTGGCAAAGGCAGGGGTACCACCCAAAATTCTGACCCTTTAAAGGCGGTGCTTTGTCCAAACACCAAAACATTAGGCCAAATAGGTGACTTCTTCTTCTATCTCCATGTCTTAAGTAAAATCTTGGGATAAACTGTTAAACAAATTACACAGATTGTAATGTAATTCTGTATCATCATAGAAAGACACTTTCTGTCTTATGGGATTCAATAAAAACAGAAAGTTAAGAAATGTTATTTATTTGCTTAGAGATATATTGAACCTTTACACAAACTGTTAGCTAATGTCAGTTTAGTTTGCCCTTCCTTCCATTATAGCCCTAAGAGTTAGGGGTCAGACCATGACTAAAGACTGAGTAGAGATTAATCTCTCCAAGTGGAGATTAATGTGCCTGAGTTTATTATATAGATTCCAAAAAGGGGTCTGTGTTTGTTTAACCAATGCCTTTTAGAACCAATGACAATCAGAAGACTTCTCCCTAAAGTTAATTTCTAATAGGCTTTCAGAAGCTTGGAGCTGAGTGACATCATGGCTGGTGACAAGAGTTTTTCTGTGATTTGCTCTGTGATTCAGCATGGTGACCTCCCTCTTACTGCCTGTGCTGTTTTTAACCTGATTATCATCATATTCAAATGCAGATATTCAGGGATACAGCATTATCATTTAGAACACTTTGTAACAGTTAATCTTTGCAAGCATTTTTGAAATGACATGACTTCACTGCTACTATTTCTTCAAAAGAATACATTTTTTAAAAAGGCAGCAAGTGAAGATCATAGTGGTTTCTCTTCTCTCCACCCCTTCCCCACCCCACTCCCCCACCCCATTAGGAAAACACGAAACTATAAAACAACATAACTCAGGATCTTTTGCAATATTCTTCTGATGAAATAAAAATGCTGATTCAGAAAAATCAATTAAAATAGCATTCAAGAACTCAGATGTGGAAATGGTTCAAAATGTATATAATATTGCTTTGTGGAAAGGATGATTCATTTCAAAGTGAGACTATAGAATATACAGAGTGGAGGGGAGAGAGAGGGCTTGTTGACTTCATTTGACTTCCACAGGACAAATGTAGACCTGAAAGGACTTTAGAGAATGTTTACTTTTGATTTAGTCTGAAATACAGATAATTTGTCCATGAACAGGCCACTGGCTCCTGTTGGTCTTAAATGTCAGCTATAATCACTTTAAGCCTAAATGTTTATAATAAAAAAGTAAAAGGCCTTATTCATATCAGGCACAGGTTATAAAGTTTTCTTTTCAAAATACATGGAAGATATGAAAAATCAGATCTGAAATTTTACATGTTATACCCTAAGATATTCTCAATTTTATTGGATTTTAAAGTGTTTTTGGTCTCTAAAATTAGGTATACTCATTTCTGTTCATTAAAAGTTACATACAATCAGTACTCCTGCACAGTTCTTGAAAACCTTACTTTGCCTTAAAGGAGAGTATAGCTAGGCAAAAAAAGCAGTAATTTGTGTGGGTGTGAATCAAGTGCCATCCATTCCATCTCTGAGATTTTAAACCATTATGTATTAGGTCCTATTTGGTCCAAAAAGGCAGCTGTGAGAGTTGCAGACACTATAGCCCCCTCTTCCCCACTTGTTCTTGGCTTGCTGGTATCTTGGTTCTTGTATCCCTGGTCCCAGATTTCTGGTTTGGTAACAACCACTTTGACGCCCTTCAGTGTTGGTGACCTTCTAGACAGCTCTTTGAGCTTCTGAGACTTGGCCCTTTCTCCCTTCTTTAGATCTAGAATCCTTGAGGTATCTTGTTAGAACCTTCCATTTTAGTCTCTGAACCCAGAACACTCTGCCCAAATGTTTGCATAGTGCTTGGGGTGGACGGAGTTAAGTCACTGTTCTGCCCAATGATGAATGTGAACTTCACTGTTCAAAGAGAAGTGAATTATTACTTAGAGAGTTATTCCAGCTGTGGGCTCTTATGTACTGGGATAGTCTGAGAATCAGACTCTGTGGTGAGCAAAAAGGACATGATTATCTGTCATATACCCTTTGCTTAAAAAGCCAAAGTACCTGTGCTCCAGGAACAATAACCACCTGTGATGCAAAGTCAAGGAAGACCAGGCCCTTGCCTTATAGAAGATTATAGTCTAATAGGGACCTTTTCGTACTATCCCCTATGCCACTCAATATGTCAGCAAATTTGGAAAACTCAGCAGTGGCCACAGAACTGGAAAAGGTCAGTTTTCATTTCAATCCCAAAGAAGGGCAATGCCAAAGAATGCACAAACTACCATACAACTGTGCTCATTCCATATGCTAACAAGGTTATGTTCAAAATACTTCAAGCTAGGCTTAAGCAGTATGTGAACTAAGAACTTCTAGATGTACAAGCTGGGTTTAGGAAAGGCAGAAGAAAGAGAGCAAATTGCTAACATCCTTTGGATCATAGAGAAAGCAAGAGAATTCCAGAAAAACATCTACTTCCACTTCACTGACTACACAAAAGCCTTTGTATAGATCACAACAAACTGTGGAAAATTCTTAAAGAGATGGGAATACAAGATCATCTTACCTGTCTCCTGTGAAACATGTATGCAGGTCAAGAAGCAACAGTTAGAACCTTATATGGAAGAAATGACTGGTTCAAAATTGGGAAAGGAGTACGTCAAGGCTGTATATTGTCACTCTGCTTATTTTTAGCTTATATGGAGAGTACATCATGTGAAACGCCAGGCTGGATGACTCACAAGCTGGAATCAAGACTGCTGGGAGAAATATCAACAAACTCAAATATACAGATGATACCACTCAAATGGCAGAAAGTGAAGAGGAATGAAAAAGCCCCTTGATGAAGGGGAAAGAGAAGATGGAAAAAGCTGGCTTAAAACACAACATTCAGAAAAATAAGATCATAGCACTCAGTCCGATCACTTCATAGAAAATAGAAGGGGAAACAGTGGAAACAGTGACAGATTTTATTTTCTTGAACTCCAAAATCACTGTGGATGGTGACTGAAGCCACGAAATTAAAAGATGCTTGCTCCTTGGAAGGAAAGCTATGACAAACCTAGACAGCATATTAAAAAGCAAGACACCACTTTGCTGACAAAGGTCCAAATAGTCAAAGCTATGGTTTTTCCAGTGGTCATGTACAGACGTGAGAGTTGGACCATAGAGAAGGCCTAGCACCTAAGAAGTGATGCTTTCAAATGATGGTGCTTAAGAAGACTCTTGAGAGTCCCTTGGACAGCATGGAGATCAAACCAGTCAATCCTAAAGGAAATCAACCCTGAACACTCACCGGAAGGACTAATGCTGAAGCTGAAGCTCCAATACTTTGGCCACCTGATGCGACAAGCCAACTCACTGGAAGAGACCCTGATGCTGGGAAAGATTGAAGGCAAAAGGGGAAGAGGGTGACAGAGGATAAGATGCTAAGATAGCATCACCAACTCAACGGACATGAATTTAAGCAAACTCTGGGAAAGAGTAGAGGACAAGGAAGCCTGGGATGCAGCAGTCCATGGGGTCACAAAGAGTCGGACACAACTTAGTGACTGAAGAACAAGTAGGCAGGTATATGCATCAGTTTCCTATTGCTGCTGGAATAAATCATCACAAACTAGCTGTTCAAAGGGTTTCCCAGGTGGCACAGTAGTAAAGAATCCACCTGCCAATACAGGAGATGTGAGTTTGATTCCTGGTTAGGGAAGATCCCATGGAGTAGGAAATGGCCACCCACTCCAGCATTTTCGCCTGGAATAGTCTGTGGACAGAGGAGCCTGATGGGCTACAATCCATGGAGTCCAGCTGGACAAGACTGAGCGACTGAGCAGGTACACATGTAAGCAGTTGTTGAAAAACAACTTAAATTTATTCTCTTAAAATTCTGGGAATCAAAAATCCAAAACAAGCCTCACTAGGCTAAAATCAAGGTGTTACCAGAGCTTTGTTCCTTTTGGAGGCTGTAGGAGAGAATGTTTTTCCTTGGCTTTTACAACTTCTATAGTACAGTGCATTTCTTGGTTCCTGGCCCTTTCTTGCATTTTCAAAGTTAGCAGCACAGCATCTTCAAATCCCTCTCTTAACACTGACTTTCCTGCTCCCTTCTCACTTATAAGGACTGGTGCACTAAGCACGGCGGCGGCTGCGACCAGCGCACTAAGCGGGGCCGAGAGGAGCTACCCCACGTCCAAGGTCAGGGGCAGAAGCCGGGAGGACCCCATGCCCGAAGGGCAGCGGCCAAGAGGAGTTACCCCATGTCCAAGATCTGGGGTGGTGGCCAAGAGTGCCAGGCTGCGACGGCGCAGGGACGGCCGAGAAGAGCTACCCAAGTCTGAGGTCAGGGGTGGTGGCCGGGAGGACCTACCCCACGTCCAACGAGCAGTGGCTGCGCAGGCGCACGAGGGCCTAGAGGAGCTATCCCACGTTGAAGGTCAGAAAGGGCGGCGGTGAGGAGATACCCCTCATCCAAGGTAAGGAGCAGCGGCTGCGCTTTGCTGGAGCAGCCGTGAAGAGATACCCCACGTCCAAGGTAAGAGAAACCCAAGTAAGACGGAAGGTGTTGCAAGAGGGCATCAGGGCAGACACACTGAAACCATACTCACAGAAAACTAGTCAATCTAATCACACTAGGACCACAGCCTTGTCTAACTCAATGAAACTAAGCCATGCCCATGGAGCCACCCAAGACGGGCGGGTCATGGTGGAGCGGTCTGACAGAATGTGGTCCACTGGAGACGGGAATGGCAAACCACTTCAGTATTCTTGCCTTGAGAACCCCATGAACAGTATGAAAAGGCAAAATGATAGGATACTGAAAGAGGAACTCCCCAGGTCAGTAGGGGCCCAATATGCTACTGGAGATCAGTGGAGAAATAACTCCAGAAAGAATGAAGGGATGGAGCCAAAGCAAAAACAATACCCAGTTGTAGAAGTGACTGGTGATAGAAGCAAGGTCCAATGCTGTAAAGAGCAATATTGCATAGGAACCTGGAATGTCAGGTCCATGAATCAAGGCAAATTGGAAGTGGTCAAACAAGAGATGGCAAGAGTGAATGTAGCAGCGAACTGAAATGGACTGGAATGGGTAAATTTAACTCAGATGACCATTATATCTACTACTGTGGGCAGGAATCCCTCAGAAGAAATGGAGTAGCCATCATGGTCAACAAAAGAGTCCGAAATGCAGTACTTGGATGCAATCTCAAAAATGACAGAATGATCTCTGTTTGTTTCCAAGGCAAACCATTCAATTCACAGTAATCCAAGTCTATGCCCCAACCAGTAACGCTGAAGAAGCTGAAGTTGAACGGTTCTATGAAGACCTACAAGACCTTCTAGAACTAACACCCAAAAAAGATGTCCTTTTCATTATAGGGGACTGGAATGCAAAAGTAGGAAGTCAAGAAACACCTGGAGTAACAGGCAAATTTGGCTTTGGAATACGGAATGAAGCAGGGCAAAGGCTAATAGAGTTTTGCCAAGAAAATGCACTGGTCATAGCAACACCCTCTTCCAACAACACAAGAGAAGACTCTACACATGGACATCACCAGATGGTCAACACTGAAATCAGATTGATTACATTCTTTGCAGCCAAAGATGGAGAAGCTCTATACAGTCAACAAAAATAAGACTGGGAGCTGACTGTGGCTCAGATCATGAACTCCTTATTACCAAATTCAGATTTAAATTGAAGAAAGTAGGGAAAACCACTACATCATTCAGGTATGACCTACATCAAATCCCTTATGATTATACAGTAGAAGTGAGAAATAGATTTAAGGGCCTAGATCTGATAGATAAGAGTGCCTGATGAACTATGGAATGAGGTTTGTGACATTGTACAGGAGACAGGGATCAAGACCATCCCCATGGAAAACAAATGCAAAAAAGCAAAATGGCTGTCTGGGGAGGTCTTACAAATAGCTGTGAAAAGAAGAGAAGTGAAAAGCAAAGGAGAAAAGGAAAGATATAAGCATCTGAATGCAGAGTTCCAAAGAATAGCAAGAAGAGATAAGAAAGCCTTCTTCAGTGATCAATGCAAAGAACTAGAGGAATGGGAAAGACTAGAGATCTCTTCAAGAAAATTAGAGATACTAAGGGAACATTTCATGCAAAGATGGGCTCGATAAAGGACAGAAATGGTATGGACCTAACAGAAGCAGAAGATATTAAGAAGAGGTGGCAAGAGTACACAGAACTGTACAAAAAAGATCTTCACGACCAAGATAATCACGATGGTGTGATCACTGACCTAGAGCCAGACATACTGGAATGTGAAGTCAAGTGGGCCTTAGAAAGCATCACTACGAACAAAGCTAGTGGAGGTGATAGAATTCCAGTTGA
>NW_011494753.1:6578844-6584068 GCF_000754665.1 Bison bison bison
TGAGCTATTTCAAATCCTGAAAGATGATGCCGTGAAAGTGCTGCACTCAGTATGCCAGCAAATTTGGAAAACTCAGCAGTGGCCACAGGACTGGAAAAGGTCTGTTTTCATTCCAATCCCAAAGAAAGGCAATGCCAAAGAATGCTCAAACTACCGCTCAATTGCACTCATCTCACATGCTAGTAAAGTAATGTTCGAAATTCTCCAAGCCAGGCTTCAGCAATATGTGAACCGTGAACTTCCTGATGTTCAAGCTGGTTTTAGAAAAGGCAGAGGAACCAGAGATCAAATTGCCAACATCCACTGGATCATGCAAAAAGCAAGCGAGTTCCAGAAAAACATCTATTTCTGCTTTGTTGACTATGCCAAAGCCTTTGACTGTGTGGATCACAATAAACTGTGGAAAATTCTTCAAGAGATGGGAATACCAGACCACCTGACCTGCTCTTTGAGAAACCTGTATGCAGGTCAGGAAGCAACAGTTAGAACTGGACATGGAACAACAGACTGGTTCCAAATAGGAAAAGGAGTACGTCAAGGCTGTATATTGTCACCCTGCTTATTTAGCGTATATGCAGAGTACATCATGAGAAACGCTGGGCTGGAAGAAGCACAAGCTGGAATCAAGATTGCCGGGAGAAATATCAATACCCTCAGATATGCAGTTGACACCACCCTTATGGCAGAAAGTGAAGAGGAATTAAAAAGCCTCTTGATGAAAGTGAAAGTGGAGAGTGAAAAAGTTGGCTTAAAGCTCAACATTCAGAAAACAAAGATCATGGCATCCAGTCCCATCACTTCATGGGAAATAGATGGGGAAACAGTGGAAACAGTGGCTGTCTTTATTTTTCTGGGCTCCAAAATCACTACAGATGGTGACTGCAGCCATGAAATTAAAAGACGCTTACTCCTTGGAAGGAAAGTTATGACCAACCTAGATAGCATATTCAAAAGCAGAGACATTATTTTGCCAACAAAGGTTCGTCTAGTCAAGGCTATGGTTTTTCCTGTGGTCATGTATGGATGTGAGAGTTGGACTGTGAAGAAGGCTGAGCGCCCAAGAATTGATGCTTTTGAACTGTGGTGTTGGAGAAGACTCTTGAGAGTCCCTTGGACTGCAAGGAGATCCAACCAGTCCATTCTGAAGGAGATCAGCCCTGGGATTTCTTTGGAAGGAATGATGCTAAAGCTGAAACTCCAGTCCTTTGGCCACCTCATGCGAAGAGTTGACTCATTGGAAAAGACTCTGATGCTGGGAGGGATTGGGGGCAAGAGGAGAAGGGGACGACAGAGGATGAGATGGCTGGATGGCATCACTGATTCGATGGACGTGAGTTTTGGTGAACTCCGGGAGTTGGTGATGGACAGGGAGGCATGGCGTGCTGCAATTCATGAGGTCGCAAAGAGCCGGACAGGACTGAGTGACTGAACTGAACTGACTGAACTGATGATTACACTGGGCTCACCTGGGTAATCAAGACAATACTCTCTATCTCAAAATATTTAACTTAATCATTTTTGCAAAATTCTTTCTGCCATGTGAGATAACACATTTATAGGTTCTGAGATTAGGATACAGATACCTTTGGCCGAACTATTATCTACCCCCATCCCCAGTTTTTTTCCATTGTGGCAAAATACACATAAAGTCTACCATCTTAACTGTTTTTAAGTGTACAATTTAATGGTATTACATACATTCATGTTATACAACCATCACTACCAACCATCTCCATGACTCATTCATTATGTAAAACTGAGACTCTAGACTCATTAAATAATAATTCTCCATTCCTTCTCCCCCTGGCAACCACCATTCTAGTTTGTGTCCATAATTCTGATCTCTATGTATGTAAGATAAGTGGAATCATTGTATACTATTTGTCTTTTTGTGACTGGCTTACTTTACTTAGCATAATGTCCTCAAGGTTCACCCACACTGTGTATATGGTAGAATTTCCTTCTTTTTAAGGCTGTGCATTATTCCATTATATGTATACATCATATTTTGTTTATCAATCATGCACTGATGGACACTGAGTTACTTCCATTTTAGCTATCGTGAATAATGCTGCTATAAACCTGGGTGTATAAACATATCTTCAAAACTCTGTTTTCAATTCTTTTGGATATATAAACAGAAATGGAATTCTTTAATCATATGGTAATTTAATTTTTAATTTTTAAGGAACTGTCACAATATCTTCTACAGCAGATATACCATTTTACATTACCACCAATGACGTACAAGGGTTTCAGTTTCTCCACATCCTCACCAAAACTTGGTACTTTTTTTATAGTAGCCATTTCAATGGTTGTGAAGGGATACCTAATTGTAGTTTTGATATGCATTTCCCTATACAGATGTTGAGCATCTTTTCACATGTTTATTGACCAATTTGTACTACTTCTTTGGAGAAATCTCTATTCAAGTTCTTTGCCCATTTTAAAAATGTGGTTATTTTGCTGTTGTTGAGTTTTAGTTTTCCATAGGTCCTGGATATCAGATATCATATAACTGATATATGACTTGCAAGTATTTCCTTCCATTCTCTGGGTTGCTTCCTTACTCTATTGATATTCTTTAGATGCACAAATCAAAAAATTTTCATATAATCCAATTTGTCTACTTTTTCTTTTATTGCGTGCATCTGGTGTCATATCCAAAGAAATCCTTGCTAAACCCAATGTCAGGAAGTTTTTGCCCTGTCTTTTCTTCAAGGTGTTTATCATTCCATGTCTTACATTTAGGTCTCTGATCTATCTTAAATTAAGGTGTTAGGTAAGTGCCCAGCTTCGTTGTTTCATTTATGGATATCCAGTTAAAAGATTGTGCTTTTCTATTCAATGGTCTTGGAACCTTTGTCAAAAATCATTTGACTGTACGCGCAAGGGTTTAAGTTTGGGCTCTGTGTCCTATTCCACTGTTACGTATGTCTGCATTCATGCCATTACCGCACCATTTTGTTACTGCAGCATTGTAGTAAACTTTGAAATCAGGAAGTGTGAGTCCTCCCACTTTGTTCTTCTTTTTCAAAACTGTTTTGGTTCTGTGAGATTCCATATGAGGTTCCTTGAGATTCCATGTGAATTTAAGGATGGGCTTTTCTACTTCTGCAAAAGAGAGTCTTTGGGATTTTGATAGAAACTGCAAGTAATCTAGAGACTGCTTTGTGTAGTAATGACATCTTCACAATATTAAGTTTTGTAATCCATGAACATGGGATGTGTTTCCAATTTATGCCTTCTTTAATTTCTTTTGGTAATGTTTTGTACTTTTCATTGCACAAATCTTTCATCTTCTCGGTTAATTCCTAAGTATTTTATTATTTTTGATGACATTATAAATGGAATTTTCATAATTTCCTTTTCAGATTATTCACTGTTATAGAAATGCAACTAATTCTTGTGAGCTTTGTATTGTTGTTTATTGAATTCAAGTTGTCTTAACAGGTTTTTTCGTGTGTTCAATCTTTAGGGTTTTCTACATATAAGATCGTATCATCTGCAAACAGAAAATTTGTACTCCCCTTCCAATTTCCATGCCTTTTATTTCTTTTTCTCACCTAATTGCTTTGGCTCAAACTTCCAGTACTATGTTGAATAGAAGTGGCAGAAGTGGGCATGCTTGCCTTATCCTGATGTTAGAGGAAAAGCTTGTATTATGTGGAGATAGTTTCTTTCTATTCCTAGTTTGTCGAGTATTATTTTCTTTTCATGAAAGAGTGTTGAAATTTATCAACTGTTTTTCTGTATAGATTGAGATGACCATGTTTCGCCCACCTGCATTCTGTTAATGTGATTTATTAAACTGATTGATGTACATATGTGGAACCATTACTGCACTCTAGAAACAAATACCACTTGGTCATGGCGTATAATCCTTTAAACATGCTGCTGAATTTGGTGTGGTAGCATTCTGTTGAGGATTTTTACATCAATGTTCAAAAGGAATATCAATCTGGAATTTTCTTTCTTGTGTCTTTGTCTGGTTTTGGAATCAGGGTAATGCTTGCTTCACAGAGTAAGTTACAAAGATCTCTACTCTTCAATTTTTTGGAAAATTTTGAGGAGGACTGGTGCTAGTTCTTTACATGTTTGGTAAAATTCATCACTGAAGCCATCAGGTCCAGGATTTTCCTTTGGAGACTTTCGATTACTGATTCAATCTCCTTACTAGTTACACGTCTATTCAGATTTTCTATTTCTTTGTGATTTCATCTTGGTAGGTATCGTGCTTCTAGGCGCGTGTGTATACACCACATCGTCTTTATCCATTCATCTGCTGATGGACATTTAGGATGTTTCCATGTCTTGTCTATTGTAAATAGTGCTGCTATGAATATAGGGGTGTATGTATCTTTTCAAATGAAAGTTTTGTCTGGGTACTGTATATGCCCAGGAATGCGACTGCTAGATCATATGGCAACTCTATTTTTAGTTTTTTGAGGAACCTTCATACTGTTTTTGTAGTGGCTGTACCAATTTACATTCCCACCAACAGTGTAAGGGGATTCCCATTTCTCCATATCTTCTCCAGCACTTATTATTTAGAATTGTAAACAATGGCCATTCTGACTGGTGTGAGGTGGTACCTTATTGCAGTTTTGATTTGCATTTCTCTAATAATTAGTGATGATGAGCATCTTTTATGTGCCTATTGACCATCTGTATGTCTTTAGAGAAATGTCTATTTAGTTCTTCTGCCCATTTTTTGATTGGGTTGGGTTGTCTGTCTTTCTGTTATTGAACTGCAGGAGCTGTTTGCATATTTTGGAAATTGAGCCCTTGTTGGTTACATCATTTGCAAATATTTTCTGCCAGTCTGCAGGATGTCTTTCTGTTTTGTTTTATTGTTTGCTGTGCAAAAGCTTATAAGTTTGATTAGGTCCCACCTGTCTATTTTTGCTTTTATTTCTAATGCTTTGGGAGACTGACCTAAGAAAACACTAGTTAAGATTTATGTCAGAGACTGTTTTGCTTATGTTCTAAGAGTTTTATGGTCTTTAAGTTCTTATGACATTTTAAGTTTTTGTGTATGCTGTGAAGATGTGCTCTAGCTTCATTTTATTGTGGTTTTGATTTGCATTTCTCTGATGATTAGCAATGCTGACAATCTTTTCATGTGCTTGTTGGCCATCTGTATGTCTTCTTTAAGAAAAATGTCCTTTCATGTCTTCTGTCCATTTTTTAATATGGTTTTTTTTTTGACATTTAGTTGTAT
>NW_011494753.1:6584168-6590179 GCF_000754665.1 Bison bison bison
AGTTATATATTTTGGATATTAACCCCTTATCAGTCATATGAATTGCAAAACTTTTCTCCCATTCAAAAGGTTGTCTTTTTGTCAATGGTTTCCATTGCTGTGTAAAAGCTTTTAAGTTTAATTAGATCTTATTTGCTTATTTTTGTTTTTATTCTCTTTGCCTCAGGAGTCAGATCCCCAATATATTAGAATTATGTCAGAGTATTCTGCTTGTTTTCTTCTAGGAGTTTGATGGTTTTGGGTTTCACATTTAGAACAGGTCTTTAATTCATTTTGAGTTTTTTGCATATTATGTGAAAAAATGCTCTAATTTCATTCTTTAACATGCAGCTGTCCAGTTTTCACCACATCATTTATTTAAGAGACTGTTTTTTCACCCTTGAATATTCTTGCTTCTTTTATCGTAGATTAATTGACCAGAAGTGTACGGGCTGATTTTTGTTTCATCGAGCTATGTCTGTTTTCATAGCAGTGACATAATGTTTTGTTTACTGTAACTGGCAGTTTGGTAGCACACTGTTTGGCCTTACGTGTTTGTAATTTTTACAGTTTTCTTGTAATTGATTTCTAGTTTCATGGAGCTGTGGTTGGAAAAGATGCTTGATATGATTTCAATTTTCTTAAATTTACTGAGACTTATTTTATGGCCTAGCAGGCAATCTATCCTGGAGAATGTTCCATGTGCACTTTAAAAGAATGTGTACTCTGCTGCTTTTGGATGGACTCTTAAATATATCTGTTAAGTCCATATGGTCTATGTATCATTTAAGGCTAGTGTTTCCTTATTGATTTTTGGTCTGGATGACCTGTCCATCGATGTAAGTGGGATATTAAAGTTTCTGACTATTATTGTGGTATTGTCAATTTCTCCCTGTATGTCTTTAATTTTTATTTATTTAAAAATTTTTGGCTGCTCTGGGTCCTAGTTGTAATGAATGGGCTTCTCATTGCAGTGCCTTTTTTTTTTTTTCCTGTTGTGAAGCACGGGCTCTCGGGTATGTGGGCTTCAGCAGTTGTGGCGTACAGGCTCAGTGTTGTGGTCATGGGCTTCATTGCTCATGGCATGTGGGATCTTCTCAGACCAGAGATCGAACCTATATCCTCTGTCCTGGCAGGCGAATTCTTAATCAATGGACCATCAGGGAAGCCCCCCCACCTTTATGTCTTTTAACATTTGCTTTATGTATTTAGGAGCTACTATGTTTGGTGCATATATACTTACAATTGTTATATCTTCTTGGATTGATCCTTGATCAGTGTAATAGTCCTCTGTCTCTTATTACAGTCTGTTTTATTTATTTATTTATTTTTTACAGTCTGTTTTAAAGTCTATTTTGTTTAGTATGAGTATTTCTACCTCATTTATCTTTTGATTTCCATTTGCATGGAAGACCTTTATCCAACTTCTCACTTATACTCTGTGTGTATTTTTAGATCTGAAGTGAGTTTCTTGTAAACAGTATATATGTGGGTTTTATTTCTGTATCCATGCAGACACTCTACTGCCATTTTGTCAGTTGATTTAGGCTTTAAGTTTTGATATGTTATGTTTTTGTTTTCATTCCTCTCTTAAGTATTTTCAAAGCTCCCTTGTGATTTATTCCTTAAACCATTTGTTGTTTATGAGTGTTTTGTTTAATTTCCACAAGTCTGTGAGTCTTCTAGTTTTATTTCTATTATTGATTTCTTACTTCACGCTGTTATGGTCAGAGAAGAGATTTTGTATGATGTCTAGTCTACTGAGACTTAACTAGTGGCCTAACATGTATTCAACCTGGGAAAATGTCACATGTACACTTGAGAAGAATGTGTATTTTGCTTCGGGGTAGAATATTCTGGATGGGCATTATTCTGCCTACCACAGTGGGCCTATTCATTCATAATTCATTTATTCAACAAATATTTTGAGGACCTATTTTGTGGCAAGCACTTTTATAGGCACTAGGATTCAGTAGTAAAATCTATGTTCTTTTTCTCATAAAGCTTACCTTTTAGTACAGGAGATACAATGAACAAATAAATATAGCATGTCAGGTGTGCTAAGTGCTGTAAAGCAGCAGCAGATATGTAGGGAATGAAGATGTAGGTGACGAATCAAGATGTGTGTGATGCTACTTTATACAGAGTGGTTGGGGAAGTCCTTTCTAAAGTGTTACGTAAACAGAATTCTACAGAAAGTGAGGAAGGAAACCATGTGGATACCTGGAATAAGGGTGTTTTAGGGAGAGGAGGATCAAGTCCCAAGGTCTGGAGCCAGGAGCATGCACGACATATTCAACAAACAGCAATAAGGCCAGTGTGGCTATACTTGGTTGAGCAAGCAGAAGAACAAGGGTGGAAGAGGTCAGAGAAGAAACAGGAAAAAGATCAGGTAGGGGCTTGCAGACCATTGTAAGGACATTATAAGGGTTTACCTGCATGAGACAGAAAGTCATTGTAAAGTTTTGAGCAGAGGGGTGATGCAGTATGACTTTGGCTTAAAAATAATCACTAGAGATAATTGGTTAAAGTTTTTAGAAGAGCCAAGGCAGAAGCAGAGAGGCCAATTAGGAGACTTTTTCAATCATCTAAGTGAGAAATCATGGTGGATGAACCAGGATGGTAGCCATGGATGTGCTAAGAAGTGAGTAGATTCTGAAAATCTTCAGAAAGGAAAGGCAAAATGATTTCCTGATAGATTGGACATAAATATGAGAAAAAGAGGAGTGCAAAATGGATCAGTGATTTTCAGCGAATGTGGCAGCTATTTACAGAGACAGGGAAGACAGTGGATAGAGAATGTCTGGGAAGGACAATGAGGAGCTTAGCTGTAAACATGTTAAATTCAAGGTGCCTATTAAACATAAGTGAAGATACTGGGTTGGAATAAAATGAGCTTCCCAAGGGTAGGGAATTCTGTATATCTTATCCCTAAGGCTTAGAACAGTATCTGACATAGAGTGGCCACTCAGTAGACATTTGTTGAGTAAGTGAATAAATATACAAGTCTGAATTCAGAGGAATGATCTGGGCTTGAGATGTTTGGGAGTCATCAACACACAGATGGCATTTAAAGCCAGCTTATCTGGTGAGTGAACATAAATTAGCCTGAGAATTGAGCTGTAGGGCATTCCAACATGTAGAAGTTGGGAAGATGAGACTAAATCAGCAAAGAAAACTGAAAAACAGACACCAGTCAGGTAGGAGGAAAAGCAAGGAAGTGTGATGTTCTAGAAGCAAAGTGAAGATAGTGTCAAGGAGAAGGAAGTAATAAATAAAAAAAGGTTAATTAAAAATAAGGACTAAGAAAGGTAAAATTTATAGAAATGACTATTAAATACTATTTTTAGATTATAAAAACTAACTGCATATGTTCAGGATGGGAAGAGGGACAGGGGACTGGAATATAGTTTTCAACTGTAATTGGGGGAAAAAGACTTAGCATATTAGTTGTATAGAAATGAAGAAACAGTCTTGCCTGATTACCAACGAATGTAATTCAGTTTTGACTGAGCTAACAGGAGCACAGCATATGCGACAAGGAAGGTTTAACCAGTTGCACTGCACTCAACAACCACTCTGGGAGCACTGGTTCTAGCAACTGGTGCAGCACCACGTTCAGGACACTGGTGCATCACCAAGTTCCCAAGGAAAGTGATTTCTGTGGTCAAAGTACATGAAACAATGTCATCTGAGGAAAATCGGAAGGAGTGGGAAATTCATTTCAGAACTGGGGGCTATAAAGGTTATCTTCAAAGTGAAGAGGTATTACACTGTTATTTATGATCCCAGAGGAGAGATGTTACCCAAAAGTAGATACTAAACTTACAGAAAATCTTCTAACAATTAGAACACTCAAGTGTTAAATGGGCTGTTGATGAGGTAGTACTTTCTTAATGATTCTGCAATAAGCAGAGGAACACATTCACTGAAGTGGCAGAGGGCTGTGGCATCAGAACTTGGCTGGGCATTGGACAGGATGATGTCTAAGATTCTGTTCAGTTCTGGGCTGTTATAACAGAGGTGAATCTACTTTGAAAATTATAGTCTCCCCCCTCTCCCACACACTATGTTATGTATACGCTACAGGGAGAAAATAACTTGTTTAATGTACATCTAATTTGGAGCCCTGTAGAAGGGAATGAGGATGACTTAGTGGAGATACGAGAGCAAGAGAAAACTCAAAGTGGAAAAGATACATGTTTAAATGCTGTAAGATGGTCTAGACATTTGGTTAGAGAAGAGGAAAAATATATGAGCAATTAAAGAGTGAGAATATTAGATAGGGGAGACTGGTTTATACTTGGGAAGAGTTTCATCTGGTTATGAATTTCAATTTCATTCAAAGAGGAACTTTTGAGAAGGAAACCCTTTCGGGAAGAGAAGTGCCAGACGATGAAAACAGATAGGTAGCCATTCTTGTGGTTTGCGATCAACAAACTAAAACACGCTGGAGTAAGGGTGAGACCAGGAGGACACCAGCGAGAATGGAAGGTAAAGGGGGAGGCCCATCAGAAGAAACTCTGGCCTCTGGCAGAGGTCTGAATGGAGGCCCGAGAAAGTTCAAAATAAGATGGTGATGAGCTCAGGACAGTCTGGGGACAACCAAAGATAAATGGAGAAAGGGCAGGGAGGAGCCCATGAGGTGAGAAGGTGGTAGGCTCCGGATGACAGACAACAGCATATGGTCCTAGATCTTGGAACTATATGCTAAGGTTGCTGTGCAAGAATGCTTCTCAGATGGGACAGTTCTGACCTCTCTATCCTCAGTTCTCATACTGACTGTAAACACAAAAGGGTCCTGTGCTGATTTTGGCTAGTTTAGTTGGCATTTTGGGCTTCTCTAATCTTTAGTATTTAGCAGTTAGGCTGAAGGAGCTCTGTCAGAGGCTCTGCTGTGTTGCCAAAAGAAAGCAATTCTTTCTTCTGGGTGAGTAACTGGGAGGGGACAATGTCATATCTGGGTTGCATGATGTGGTACACTCCTAACCGATCTTTCCTGCTTCCACTCTCTCCCCTATAATTCATTCTACACAGAGTAAAAACTCATTACTTTTAAAACAATCAGATCATGCTGCTCTCTTGCTTAAAATCCTCCAGTGGTTTCCTACCACACTTGGAATAAAAGCCAAATTTTCACTCTCTGTTCTCATCTCTTGGCCCTTACTCTCTGACTTCATCTAGCACATTCTTGCTCATCAAATTCCAGCACACTGCCTTCTCTGCTTCTGGTACACACCCACTTCAGATGCTGGGAGTCATCAACTTCCTGTTCTGCTCAACTGGAATACTCTTCCCTTCAGTCTTTACAGAGTTGGCTCCTTCTTAGCTTCAGTATCACCTTCCCAGAGAAGCCTCCCCTGACCACTCCATCTACACAAGTCACTCTGCTGTGCTACTCTGCTCTATTTTCTCGTATCACTATCACTAGCTGAAATTATCTTACTCATCTACTGGTTTGTCATCTTTTTCTCCTGTTAGACTGCAAGCTCCATAGAGTGAGTATTCTGTTCACCACTGGATCCCTAATACCTTGATAAATGTCTGGCACATAAATGGTCAGTAAATCAGATCAGATCAGTCGCTCAGTCGTGTCCAACTCTTTACGACCCCATGAATCGCAGCACGCCAGGCCTCCCTGTCCATCACCAACTCCCGGAGTTCACCCAGACTCACGTCCATCGAGTCAGTGATGCCATCCAGCCATCTCATCCTCTGTCATCCCCTTCTCCTCTTGCCCCCAACCCCTCCCAGCGTCAGACTCTTTTCCAATGAGTCAACTCTTCGCATGAGGTGGCCAAAGGACTGGAGTTTCAGCTTCAGCATCATTCCTTCCAAAGAAATCCCAGGGCTGATCTCCTTCAGAATGGACTGGTTGGATCTCCTTGCAGTCCAAGGGACTCTCAAGAGTCTTCTCCAACACCACAGTTCAAAAGCATCAATTCTTCAGTGCTCAGCCTTCTTCACAGTCCAACTCTCACATCCATACATGACCACAGGAAAAACCATAGCCTTGACTAGACGAACCTTTG
>NW_011494753.1:6590571-6600286 GCF_000754665.1 Bison bison bison
CTTCCTGACCTGCATACAAATTTCTCAAGAGGCAGACAGGGTCTGGTATTCCCATCTCTTGAAGAATTTTCCACAGTTTATTGTGATCCACACAGTCAAAGGCTTTGGCATAGTCAACAAAGCAGAAATAGATATTTTTCTGGAACTCGCTTGCTTTTTCCATGATCCAGCGGATGTTGGCAATTTGATCTCTGGTTCCTCTGCCTTTTCTAAAACCAGCTTGAACATCAGGAAGTTCATGGTTCACATATTGCTGAAGCCTGGCTTGGAGAATTTTGAGCATTACTTTACTCACGTGTGAGTTGAGTGCAATTGTGCAGTAGTTTGAACATTCTTTGGCATTGCCTTTCTTTGGGATTGGAATGAAAACTGACCTTTTCCAGTCCTGTGGCCACTGCTGAGTTTTCCAAATTTGCTGGCATATTGAGTGCAGCACTTTCACAGTATCATCTTTCAGGATTTGGAATACCTCCACTGGAATTCCATCACCTCCACTAGCTTTGTTCGTAGTGATGCTTTCTAAGGCCCACTTGACTTCACATTCCAGGATGTCTGGCTCTAGGTCAGTGATCACACCATCGTGATTATCTGGGTCGTGAAGATCCTATTTGTACAGTTCTTCTGTGTATTCTTGCCATCTCTTCTTAATATCTTCTGCTTCTGTTAGGTCCATACCATTTCTGTCCTTTATCGAGCCCATCTTTGCATGAAATGTTCCTTTGGTATCTCTGATTTTCTTGAAGAGATCTCGTCTTTCCCATTCTGTTGTTTTCCTCTATTTCTTTGCGTTGATCGCTGAAGAAGGCTTTCTTATCTCTTCTTGGTCAGTAAATAGCAATTAATAAAGATTTGCTAAAGCAATGGAGGAGAGAGAGACAGAGACAGAGAGAGGGAGAGAACTGGTTTTAGCAAGGTATACCGAAGGCATGAAGGACTTGGATGTCTCCTTCTTACCTTACAGGGAGAAGAACGTGAGACATGGGCAACTCTTCTTTAGATGTTAAGAATGGGTGCAGGAAATGGAGCCCTGGTGTCGGTCCTTAGTACACACTGGTATTTACTAACACTGCCAGTCATGGCTATTTCCCAGCTTCTTATTTTGTTTCTAGCCCAGGTGCTAGGTGCCCAAAGGGGAGCTGCTAGGATATTTAGTCTCTCTCCTTAAGGGAATCTTTACATTTGAAGACATACTCAGGACAAAGATATAGTGAATTAGAAGCAGACAGATATCAAGTCATAGGTATAAATAATAGGGGCCTTCTCACATGTCTGAAGCAAGAATTTTTTAATTTTTATTTTTATTCAATTATATAGGATAGGATTGGATTGCAAAAGACAGAAGTTAAAAATAATAAAGGTTTGGGGTCCTAAAATCTGTTCATATGACTAGAATCATGAGAAGCATAAGGTAATCAGGAGGAAAAAGAGCCAACTTTGGATGAAAGCCAATGAGCTTAGAATCTGACATATTAAATATCAGTTCCTGGAAGAAACTGCAAGTAGGAATTCCAAGAGGAAATGTCTATCAGGGCCTTGTTTATGAATACAGTTTATGCCTTAATTTTACTTGCTCTGGCTTAACTTACTTTTCCCTATTATCTTTTATTATAATTCTTTAATTTTTTAAAATTATTTTTAAAAATTTTAATTGGAGGCTAATTACTTTACAATATTGTGGTGGTTTTTGCCATACATTTATATAAATCAGCCATGGGTGTACATGTGTTCCCCATCCTGACCCTCCCTCCGACCTGCCTCCCCATCCCATCCCTCAGGGTCATCCCAGTGCACCAGCCCTGAGCACCCTGCCTCATGCATCAAATCTGGACTGGAGATCTATTTCACATATGAATAAAAAGACACACATACTCTGTAACCCAACTCAATTCTTTTTGGAACAGGTTGGGGTATAATAAATGCATATATAAAAGCTACCTTGGGCAGGAGGTCAGGCTGACAAACATGTTAGTCCTGTCTGCCCCCTTCCTTGTCCCACTCTTTGAAGAAGAATTAGCAAAATTCATGTTTATAATGTGAGGAAACAGGCATTGAGAAGCTAAAGAATCTGTCACTTGTCACAGAGCTCGGAGAGCAGGACCAGCATTCATATTTCTCTGACTCCCAAACCCATGCTCTTCAACGCAACTCGATAAAAGGATCTTCCTCTTGAGATCCTGCTCCCCAGAGTCCTAGAATCAGTGTGGGTTCAGCTGCAAGTGTATCCCAGACTGATTCTGCTATGCTAAGTCTGGTGAGCCTGCATACATACTGACAGACTTCCTTCATCATATCCTATCCCCTTTGGGAGTTGTGGCCAGTGAAGGCTGCCCCTAAATGCTGGCCCTGTGGGTCAGGCCAAGACAGCCCCCTTTTTCTGGGATAGTGCCTAGCACACAGTAGACACACAGTGTGAATCGTAGCAATGAGGCGATAATCCTTCTGTCCTTACAAGTCAACTACTGCTTTATTACCAGCTGGGATAGATCTCTTAGAAATCTCTCTACTAACATTTGCTTAATTGTGAATATAGAGACAGTCCAGAGATTCCTGTATTCTTCTCACTTTCCAAACCTGAAGGATGGGGATGGTCACTCTTCCTTGGAAGTCTAGAGGCTGTAATGACCCCCTAGACAGCGTGAGGAGTGCTGGGAGATAACTCACGAGGTGCCCTTCACCTGGGGCACGTAAACGGTGTTCAACGAATGTTATTTCCTTTAGTTCCACTTGCTTAATTCTATTGTATTTACTTCAATTCCCATCTCCCAATACTAGCAAGCCTTTTTTTCTGAGGGCAGTGGCTAAAGATACCAAGAGAAGGGTGATAACCGCGCGCATGAGAGTGCAAAGAGGCAAGAGTACAGATGAGAACAGGACACTGGGAACACTGGTCTCCAGGGCAGGCTGGAATGTGGCCGCCTGTATGTTTCAAACATGGCCACAGCAGTATTTCTGGTATCATATGCTCTTCTAGAACCTTTATATTCCCCACAAACAGATGGAAGTCTATTTCTCTTCCCTTTGAAGCTGGGTGGGACTCTGTCGCCGCTTTGCTAAAGTGAACTCAGTGGTGGGATACTGCATGACCCCTGACCTAGGTCATAAAACATGACATGGTTTCTACTTGGCTCTCTCCTTTGTCAGGATGCTCCTCCTTTGAAGCTGTCACCATGCTGTGAGGAAGCCCAAGTTGGCCTGTGCAGAGAGACCACAAGGAAAGGCCCCTAGCAAACAGTGGGCAGGAGACTGCAGAGAGGAGAGGACACAGGTGAGAGCGGACGTGTGTGAACAGGCACAAAGATGACTCCAGCCTCCCAACTGAGGCCCAGACCCTGTGAAACAAAGAAAGCCATTCTCCCTGCGTCTGATGGAATTCCTGACACACAGAATCTGTGAGATGGATAGACTGTTGTCTCGTGTCAGTAAGTTTTGGGGTAATCTATTACACAGCCACAGTCACTGGAACAAGAAGAAAAACAAAGGAGAGTGTGTGGTAGGGTGAGGCCGGAGAAGAGTGGGGTTAGGACAGTCTGAACGTTGCCAAGTAGTGAGCGAGACTAGTGCTAGAAGGCAGCGTTGGGGACACATCGCAGCTTGGTATAAGGAGAGGCTCTTAAAGCGTTAAAACTGCCCAGTGCCTGCATAGGCTCCCCCAGTCCCCTGTCAATGAAGATACTCGAATACAAACTGAGAAAGGTTATTGAAGAGATTAAAATCTGAACCAAAGACTGGGTTCAGGTGACTGTAAGGTTCCTTCCAGTCGGTGGAACACGACAGCAGGTTAGAGCTGGCTCACAAGGAAGACAGATGAGACAGAGGTGACATCTGGAGTCTGACGCCTGGGACACCGGTGACACCATACATGAGGGACTGAAAAGGACTCTTCTTTTCCATTCCTCTTGTCTCTTGCCCAGACTTTCTGTGACCGCTCCCATACATTTTCACATGATAACTTCCAAATATGGTCCTTAGTAGGTCACTGCCCCAATTAAAGGCTTTTAAAAAAGATTTATTTATTCCCTTGGTGGCATGCGGGATTTTTAGCTGTTAGCACATGAACCCTTGTGTTCTGTTGTGTTAGTCGCTCAGGTGTGTCCGACTCTTTGCGACCCCACGCACTGTAGCCCGCCAGGCTCCTCTATCTGTGGGATTCTCCAAGGCAAGAATACTGGAGTGGGGTTGCCATTCCCTTCTCCACGGGATCTTCCCAACCCAGGGATCGAACCCAGGTCTCCCACATTGTGGGCAGATTCTTTACTGACTGAGCCACCAGGGAAGTCCTAGTTGTGAACTCTTAGTTGTGGCATATGGGATCTATTAATAGCTTCCTGACCAGGGACCAAACTTGGGCCCCCTGCACTGGGAATGTGGAGTCTTAACCACTGGACCACCAGGGAAATCCCCTGATCAAAGGATTTTATTGACACCACTGTCACCACCACAGTCAGCAGGTCATTTTATATATCACACAGTATTTTTATATTTATTATCTCACTTGAACATCATAACAGCTTGGGAGGTACTAAAACCACTACTACATACATCTCAAAAGCCAGCTGAAGCACGTACTTGGTTCATTCTTCATATTTTTTTGCTTTGATGTTTTTGCTTATGCTATTTTCTTTGTCTAGGTTTTTCTCAACTCTAAATGTTCCAACCCTTTTTATCTTTAAAGGCCCAGATTAAAATTTAGCTGCTCTAGAAAACAGCTGATTCCTGCAACTAAGAGTGGTCTCTCCCTCATCTGAATTCTGTCAATGATGACATGATAATCCAATATGTATCAAGCAATTACTATGTGCCAAGCAGCATGCCGAGTGCTTTCTCTATGTTATCGTCTATCTTCTGTATTGCTCTCTGATGGAATTCCTGACACACAGAATCTGTGAGATGGATAGACTGTTGTCTCGTGTCTTATACCACGGATATTTGTATACACCTCTTCTTTACTAGCTTACCAGCTCCTTGAGGATATGATCAATGTCTGAGTCATTTTTGTTTTCTCCTAAGTCTAGCACGGGGCCTGGCACAGAGCAAACACTATATAAATATTTGTCTAATGAATGAATGAATAATTCAGGCAGGCAGAGTTAAAGTTTACCTTTGCTCGAACAAATGGTTTTCAAGCACCCTTAAACACTTGAGAAGCACTCATTTATATCCACATAATTAATGGGCTAAATTACAAATCATTCTTATCTTTTTAAGACCCAGGTTTCTAGGGACCTTGGCTAGAATCTGTTTGTCAGTGTCGTTTACAGATGTAAAACTGGAAAACCACAAATACACATATTAACAGACTTCTTTTTGTGCAAAAATATTGTAGAATTCAGAACATTTTTTTTTCCAACCAATCAGAATTAGCTAATTTTTACAAGTTTCTCTCTCTCATCTGTGCGGTCATAAAGACTGTAAACTCTTTCACTTTGAATCCCACTACTTCTTGGCCCACGTGCTATATGACTTTGCATAGTTATGAATTTAGAAATGATTGCTGACTCATTTAAAAACCTGTGTTGGTTGCAACGTGTAATTACTCATTATGGTTCTGATCCCATCAGTTCAGCTAAGGAGCCAGCACCTTAAGGGCACCGCAGGGAGCCTCAGCCAATTATGGCAGTTGAGTCACTGCCCCAAGATTTGAAAACTATCCTCTTTTCTTTACTTCTTGTAGGCCCAAGAATGGAAAACTGACAACAGTAAAGGCTAAACAGGCATTTCAGAAAGTTGTATTACAGATTGTTGAAGTTTGTTGACGTGATCAAGAAATTATAGCTGGTGAAAAATTCCCATATTAAAATTCTGATGTATTCCTAATATAAAATCAATCCTTTTCACCTGAAGACTGCACTTTCAATTTTTACTAAAGAAATGGAAGTTATTGTCTAAAACCAAGGCCTGGTACAAAAATAATCAGTTAGTACTTCCCCCACCCACACTGAAGCAGAGATTAAGAGAGTACATTCTGACACCTAAATTGTCTTCCACAAAACCTAGGAAAAAATTGGAAGATTAAGGGCACAATAGGAGGGAGAGCAAAGGCAGACCTGCTCTAATCACCACCACAAAGGCCGCCACTGGTGACTGCAGAGTGTTTACTCAAAGCCCTGCGCTATCCATCAGTGTCCGGAATTATCTCAGGTCTGCCAGTTCACAAGAGGCAATTTTTGAAGGCTTCTCTGGCTCCCCTTTGTCTCTCATTCCTGTTGGTCACAAAAGGGCTTTGAGGACAAGCCCTGCTCCACACCCTGGCTCTGGCTGGCTTCTCCACACAGCCCAAACAAGAATTATGTGAATTACTCCTGTAGAACAACCACCACGCTACCTTTCTCCCCAGGCACGGCTATGACCGTGTGCCGAAATCCTGTTGAAGTGCTTTCAACAGGCCACTCTAGTTCACAATTTAGAAATACAATTTCTATGAAGATACGAAGTAGTACAAAATGGTCTCTAACTATTAGAGGTAAACAAATCAGAAGAGACAGGAAAACTCCCTGTATTCCTGTAGCTCAGCAGTGCTCAGGAAATGCTGGAAGACAGAAAGACCAGAGGAAGAAAAGCAGTGAGAGATCATTCTTCTCTCTGTCTCAGAAACAGATAATACTGATACTGCTAAGAATTTCTTAGTAGTATAAGAAATAAATTGAGTATAAATTGAGCCAGGGAACTACCTGGACCTGCTTTCGTAAGAAGGCTTACTAATAGAAATCTGCTGAGTAACTTGAGGTTGGGGAAGGAAATTATACTGGGAAAAAAACAGATTAAGAATTCTTAAAAACTACTAGAAACATCACTTTGCTGACAAAGGTCCATATAGTCAAAGCTATGGTTTTTCCAGTAGTTATGTATGGATGTGGGAGTTGGACCCTAAAGAAGGTTGACTGCCAAAGAATTGATGTTTTCAAACTGTGGTGCTGGAGAGGACTCTTGAGAGTCCCCTGGACAGCAAGGAGATCAAACTAGTCAATCCTACAGGAAATAAACCTGGAATTTCAGTGTAAGAACTGGTGCTGAAGCTGAAGTTCCAATACTTTGGCCATCTGATGCGAAGAGCTGATTCATCGGAAAAGTCCCTGATACTGGGAAAGATTTAAGGCAAAAAGAGAAGGGGGTGACAGAGGATGAGATAGTTGGATGGTATCACTGACTCAATGGACATGAGTTTGAGCATGACATGAGAGTGAAGGACAGGGAAGTCTGGTGTGCTGCAGTTCATGGGGTTGCAGAGTCAGACATGACTTAGTGATTGAACAACAAAAAACTACTAAGGGTTAATCACTGACTTATTTAAAATCCAGTTGTATATGTACATATAAATAATTATACTTCATTTTATGAGCATACATACAACACACGTGTGTGTGTATGCATGCTAAGTTGCTTCAGTTGTGTCGGACACTTTGCGACCCCATGGACTGTAGCCTGCCAAGCTCCTCTGTCCGTGGGATTTCCAGGCAAGAATACTGGGATGGGTTGGCATGCCCTGCCCTTCAGGGGATCCTCCTGGCCCAGGGGTTGAACCCTCGTCTCCTGTGTCTCCTGCACTGGCAGGCAGGCTCTCCACCAGCAGTGTCATCTGGGAAGCCCAGACACACAGACACACACATACGGACTGCTGTTTTCACACATAAACTTTACGCACACACCTGCATGCACACACACTCACACTCTGGTCTGCTTGGATAATCTTAGGCGTGTCTAGAATCATGGAAAATGGTGGTGTATATCCTACAATTTGGAGACCATCTCATCTACTGCTCAAAAATTTCATCAGAAACCTGGGAGTCACTCTGGAGTCCTCATTTCCTTTTATGCTCCCATGTTATCAAGCTTTATGTCATCTCACTTACATTTATTCTGTGTCCTCACTGTATCTGTTCCTCTCTGTTTTCACTGTCTCCACAGGTCCTCAACATTTAAAAAGCCTACTCCTAAGGCGAAGGTGGGATGATTTGAGAGAATAGCATTGAAACATGTATATTATCATATGTGAAACAGATGGCCAGTCCAGGTTCGATGCATGAGACAGGGTGCTCGGAGCTGGTACACTGCGATGACCCTGAGGGATAGGATGGGGAGGGAAGGGGGAGCGGGCTTCAGGATGGGGAACACATATATACACGTGGCTGATTCATGTCAATGTATGGCAAAAGCACTAAAATATTGTAAAGTAATTAGCATCCAATTGAAATGAATAAATTTTAAAAAATAAAATAAAAAGCCTACTCCTTCTAGTGGGCTCAAGCCTACTAGACTCAAGCCATTCCAGCCATTTCTATACTTTTCAGGAGTGATCATCCTATACTGGAAATGTGAACATTTATGGAGCTCACTGAATATCTAATCTCCTGCCACCCTTCACAGTTACCCTATTATAAACCACATCAAACTGAACATGAGACAATGTCTTCTATATCCATAACTCTTAGTTTGGGTTGTCCCCCAAACAGACCCTGAAACAAAGATATGGTTGTATGATGTCTACCTGTGAGGAAGTAGAGAAGGAAAAGAGGGCAGGGAGAAAAGTCAATCAAGTATGTGTTAATGAACAGGTTACCACTCTCCAAGGGGCCCCTTGGAGAGATTGTAAGGAACACACTTCAGGATTGTCCCATTGAGGGTTGGTGGAGCTGGGATGTTATCCACCAATTTATTGTTGGAGAGTGATTCCTGGGTGTTAATTCTCCTGTACTTCTAGCAAACAGCTACTTGTCCAGAGAATATCCCCAGGTAGTGAAATACAGGAAGTCACTGGCAGGTGACTGCCTAATAGGCCTCAGGTACCAATAACACCTGCTATATAATACAGTACCCTTATGCCCTTTCTCCCAAATGAATTCTTTCCTCCACTTGTCTTCTGGATCCTTTACGAATTAGTCACTGAAGCCCTTCTTGACCTCCTCTGGAAGGGCTTTATTTCCTTTTCTGTGCACCCTCTCTTCTGCTGCAGCTATTACATTGTAGCTATTAATTCACAAGTCTGACCCTCTGACAGACTCTGGGCTCCCTGAGGAGCTTCAGTACTTAGCTTGGAGTCTTATGCCAGCAAATTTGGAAAACTCAGCAGTGGCCACAGGACTGGAAAAGGTCAGTTTTCATTCTAATCCCAAAGAAAGGCAATGCCAAAGAATGCTCAAACTACCGCACAATTGCACTCATCTCACACGCGAGTAAAGTAATGCTCAAAATTCTCCAAGCCAGGCTTCATCAATATGTGAACCGTGAACTTCCTGATGTTCAAGCTGGTTTTAGAAAAGGCAGAGGAACCAGAGAGCAAATTGCCAACATCCGCTGGATCATGGAAAAAGCAAGAAAGTTCCAGAAAAGCATCTATTTCTGCTTTCTTGACTATGCCAAAGCCTTTGACTGTGTGGATCACAATAAACTGTGGAAAATTCTGAAAGAGATGGGAACACCAGACCATCTGATCTGCCTCTTGAGAAATTTGTATGCAGGTCAGGAAGCAACAGTTAGAACTGGACATAGAACAACAGACTGGTTCCAAATAGGAAAAGGAGTTCGTCAAGGCTGTATATTGTCACCCTGTTTATTTAACTTATATGCAGAGTACATCATGAGAAACGCTGGGCTAGAAGAAACACAAGCTGGAATCAAGATTGCCGGGAGAAATATCAATCACCTCAGATATGCAGATGACACCACACTTATGGCAGAAAGTGAAGAGGAACTAAAAAGCCTCTTGATGAAAGTGAAAGAG
>NW_011494753.1:6600425-6600637 GCF_000754665.1 Bison bison bison
TGATGAAAGTGAAAGAGGAGAGTGAAAAAGTTGGCTTAAAGCTCAACATTCAGAAAGCGAAGATCATGGCATCCGGTCCCATCACTTCATGGGAAATAGATGGGGAAACGGTGGCAACAGTGTCAGACTTTATTTTTGGGGGCTCCAAAATCACTGCAGATGGTGACTGCAGCCATGAAATTAAAAGACGCTTACTCCTTGGAAGGAAAGTT
>NW_011494753.1:6600816-6610204 GCF_000754665.1 Bison bison bison
CATCACGGACTCTATGGACGTGAGTCTGAGTGAACTCTGGGAGTTGGTGATGGACGGGAGGCCTGGCGTGCTGCGATTCATGGGGTTGCAAAGAGTCAGACACGACTAAGCGACTGATCTGATCTGATCTGATCTGGCCCAGGCAGATGTTCAGTCACTGTCTACTAGACAAGGACATGTTTGTGTGTGTTAAAGAGAAGAGGACACTGTCCTCCACATATGTAACTGAGAAAGTCTTCAAAGAAACAAAATGTATGTTCCCATATTCTGAATAATATAAAGGCATGTGTGTAAGAGGGAATACCAGCAGAGGAATCTTGGGTCCTAATTCAAATTATTTTGGCTCAGCTGCTTTCCCTATCTATGAGTGGCTATGAATGACCTTTAGGCTTCTTTCAAGTCCCACAGATTTCAAGTGACTGAATCCATGTGTAAGGGAACGCTGATGCCCACAAACTACACAACACCCCATATATGGAAATGTTTGTGTGTGACATTCATTTGGATGCAAGGGAAGAGTACAGATGACAAAGACTTGAGATGCTGGCAGGTTTATAATGGCGTGTACACAAAAGAGCCAGTGTTGGAAGGGTCTTCTGGGTGAGAGGATCCCTTCCAGGGAGTGGCCAGGCTACTGCACAGAGCGAGTTGGGTAGCATGGCGGCCTCTAAGCTGGCAGGTGCCGATGCCCTGGATGGATCCCTGTTACTGCTGCTACTGGAACTTACCTAGGTCACAGACCTACAAATAGCCCCTTCCTGAGTTCTCATCAAATCCCTGGAAGGTAGGCTCTGGCTACATTTCTAGAGGGAACAGACTAAGTGTAATAGTGACTAAAGGCCATGTTTGACTTCCTTGACACTAAGACAGTCTTAATCTTCCTAGAAATGTGACTGGGGCTGGAGGGACTGGGTAAGAATAAAGAAGAATAGGTGACTATCAAGGTCCTATGTAGAACAGACCAACAAATGTTGAGGAAGTTAATTTCTGAAAACAAATTCTCTTTTAAGAATAGAGACATTAGTACTGTGGTACACTGAACATGGCTGTATAAGATTTGTTTAAGTAATTGGACTTCATTAGCTTCAAATAGTTTCTTTCTTGATAAATCCCTACATATACCTATATGTATACACGCATATATATACAGATATATATATATCTATGGGGTTCTCTGGTAGCTCAGCTGGAGACCCGGGTTTGATTCCTGGGTAGGGAAGATCCCCTGGAGAAGGGATAGGCTACTCACTCCAGTAGTCTTGGGCTTCCCTGGTGGCTCAGAGGGTGAAGAATCTGCCTGCAATGCGGGAGACCTGGGTTCAATCCCTGGGTTGGGAAGATTCCCCTGGAGGAAGGCATGGCAACCTACTCCAGTATTCTTGCCTGGAGAATCCCTATGGACAAAGAGGAGCATAGCGGGCTACAGCCCATGGCGTCGCAAAGAGTCGGACATGACTGAGCAACTAAGCACAGCACAGCATATATATATATATGTATATATATATTATATATTTATAATATGATTATATATATTATATATATATAATTGGTATACAGTGCTATTTAGATTTTAATTGTAAGAAAATTATTTTACTGAATATCCTCAATACGTCTGAGGGATATGTCATATTCCTGTCAGAAACACTGAGTCACTATTGCAAATGATTCTTAACTTGGTAGGTGGGGAGAGAAAAGAACACGAGGTGGTTACTGTCTCTCTTAGAAAATCACTGCTTTTGAGGACAGTCCACAGGATGGGGTCGGGGTTTTAGAGAGTCAACCAGGCTACTAGTAGTTCCTGATACACTGGCTATAAGCATGCCCACAGGGCATGAGTGACTTCATGGAGTTATTGTCTTTGGATGGCTCCTCTCTTATTCATAGAGATACCTTGGAAGAAGGAACAAAGGGGAAAATAAAGAACCTAGCAGGCTGTAACTGATGGTCAGGGCACTGTGAGGCTGTGCCATGTTATACTGATGATCTGACTTGATTGGCCTAGGCGATGTTACTGACTGCCTGACTCAAGAAAAATCACTTGATTCCTCTGGATCTCAGTGAAAGAAGGCCTGGATGGTCTCTTATAGAAATTTTAGAAAAGTTAATGACACCAACAAGAAAAACAGGCTCCAACAGGAGCTTGTAGCCAGGGAAAATGAGAAACATTAGACAAGTCTCAGTATGGGAAGCCAATAAGGACAGAGGTAGCACGAATATGAAAAGAGGCCAAGATGACCATGTACATCCCTATGAAATGACTCCAGAATGAGCAAAGTCCAAGAGATGTTTCAAGAGTGGAGTCCAGACTGACATCGAGTAGAGGCCTTACCTTCCGGTGACAGCAAAGCAGAGCGTGCACATTCCCTGTAAGAGTCCTGCGGCATGCTGCAGAAAGGCAGCCATCTTGGGATTCTCATCCACTGGGCCTTGCACCGAGAGGAAGCAGCCACAAAGCTTGTCGATCAGACCGATGTTCACCACGTAGCTAGATGTGGGGACAAATATGTGTTACCAATGTGCATAGCCTGGTAACATCTTTCCCTTCAAAAAGTGAAAGTGAAAGTTGCTCAGTAGTGTCCGACTCTGTGACCCCATGGATGTGGCCTCCCAGGCTCCTCTGTCCCTGGAATTCTCTATGCCAGAACACTGGAGTGAGTAGTTGTTCCCCTCTCCAGGCATCTTCCCAACCCAGGGATTGAACCCAGGTCTCTTGCATTGCAGGTAGATTCTTTACTGGCTGAGCCAACAGGGAAGCCCTCACCTTCAAAGAGAAACCTTAATAAACACAGGCTTAGGCCTTTCTAACAAGCAAAGACAACACAGGTTTGAATATGACATCTTATGCAACTATTTCCTTAGATTTATCCCTGAATAATCAGTTATTTCTATGAATGGTTCTGTTTACTTCTGTTGGCTACTCTAATGCTATTTTCTTCAAGAAAGTGATTATCTGATCATTCTCACCAGTCTGCTGCTGCTAAATTGCTTCAGTCGTGTCCGACTCTGTGCGACCCCATAGACTGCAGCCCACCAGGCTCCCCCGTCCCTGGGATTCTCCAGGCAAGAGTACTGGAGCGGGCTGCCATTTCCTTCTCCAGTGCATGAAAGTGAAAAGTGAAAGTGAAGTCGCACCAGTCTAGAGTCCGACAATAACTGAAATGGTTTTTAAGGATCTCTATACTCTTGAAAAGGAATACTTCATAAAGTACTAGGAGCTAAATTCACTAGAATGCAAGGATACAGGATGATTCTACTTAGGCACTCTTGTTATAACCTAAACTTCCAATGCCACTGTAGATTCTCTACTTTTTAAAAATCTTATCACCATTAAGAGTATAATAAGCACCAAGAATCCAATTGCCCTCTGTTATGAAAAATACCAGTTCTGAGAGTTGACAGTATCACTTAAGAAGTTACTCTCATCTTTTCAGTCTATTAAACAGTTTTCTAGAACTGTTTATTAACCCAGATCAACAATAGTAGCTCTTAGTCCACAAAGCAGAAATAATTGAAAATATCTGAAGACTATAAAGTACCTTGTAGATAAATCAGCCTTAGCTTAGAGATTTTATACCTATTCAGTGCTACTGCATTCACATATATGAAAAGTGAAGGACTCTGAATACAGCAGTTCTGAAAATCAACACATACAATCTTTCAGTAATATGTGCAAAGGAACTGATGCTTCTGCTTGTAAGTGCACTAAAATCCCTGTCACTATTCATTTACTAATACACTTCTTTTGTAAAAAGAAGGAGAATCTGATGAATAATTCATGTTGGTAGCCTCTTTTAAGTTTACTATTTAACAAGGCATAAAATAATGTTCCCTTTCTCTTTTTAAGTTAGGAAATATATTCATCTGGTTACTGAGCATCTCCCACAGTTTTAAAATTGGAAAATATGAAATGATGACCACCAGCTCTATTATCTTACAATAAAGGAAAATGACATATTGACATATTGAACCCTTGTCCCACAAGTTTCTGGATGACCATGGGCAAATTACCTTACCCTTCTTAGTCTGTTTTCTTTTTGATATGACAGTGTTAGTAGAAGGTTCTTGTGATAAGTGACTGATAAGCTAATACATGCAAAGAACTTGATATATTTTATTATTAGTTTTATTGTTACTAGTTGTAATAATGGCAATATTTTAAAAATAGATGCATGCATACTTACTAGTCATAAATACAATGAAAAATTAACACAACACAAAATACCATTTCACAAATATTAGACTGATAAAAATCACTAAGTATGTTAACATAAACACTGATAAGAATATGAGGAAATGGGACTCCTATCCTTTACTAATGGGAAGTGTACTCTTTGGAGAACAATTTGATGTTACTTGGTAAAGTTGAACATGGATTTATCATAGGATTCAAAATTCTTACTGTAGGCATATGCACTTGAGAAACTCCCATACAGGTGCAAAAGAAGCTTATACAAGGATATTCACTGTATCATTGCTTGAAATAGTGAAAAAATAGAAACTACTGCCCTCAAATAGGTGTACAAACTGGGAATTTATTCATTTAAAAAAATGTCTAGAGTAGTTAAAATGAATTAATCAGAATTATATGCATCAACATAAATAAATTTCAACATGTTACGTGAAAATAGAAATTGAAAGAATTGTATGATAGCATTTATGTAAATTTTAAACACATACAAAAACAGAAATGTTTATGTTTATTATATGAATATATATAAATATATACACACTATACACATATATATTACACATACATATATACAAATAATATAAAAAGTGCATGGGAACTATATATACATACTCTAACTCTCTCAAAAGATAAATCACTGTGTAAGGGAAAGGAATGTAGATGGGGAGTTAGCTGTACCTGCCACATTTGGTTTCTTACCAGTATGAAAAAAGATCTAAGACAATATGGAAAAATGTTATCAGTTACTGAAAAATGATGTCAAGTTGGTACATAGGTATTGATAATTTTGTAAGGTATAGGTTGATACAGTACATAAACTCATCAGATCAGATCAGATCAGATCAGTCGCGCAGTCGTGTCCGACTCTTTGCAACCCCATGAATCGCAGCACGCCAGGCTTCCCTGTCCATCACCAACTCCCAGAGTTCACTCAGACTCACGTCCATAGAATCCGTGATGCCATCTAGCCATCTCATCCTCTGTCATCCCCTTCTCCTCCTGCCCCCAATCCCTCCCAGCATCAGAGTCTTTTCCAATGAGTCAACTCTTCGAATGAGGTGGCCAAAGTATTGGAGTTTCAGCTTTAGTATCATTCCCTCAAAAGAAATCCCAGGGCTGATCTCCTTCAGAATGGACTGGTTGGATCTCCTTGCAGTCCAAGGGACTCTCAAGAGTCTTCTCCAACACCACAGTTCAAAAGCCATCAATTCTTCGGCACTCAGCCTTCTTCACAGTCCAACTCTCACATCCATACATGACCATAGGAAAAACCATAGCCTTGACTAGACAAACCTTTGTTGGCAAAGTAATGTCTCTGCTTTTGAATATGCTGTCTAGGTTGGTCATAACTTTCCTTCCAAGGAGTAAGCGTCTTTTAATTTCATGGCTGCAGTCACCATCTGCGGTGATTCTGGAGCCCAAAAAAATAAAGTCTGACACTGTTTCCACCGTTTCCCCATCTATTTCCCATGAAGTGATGGGACCGGATGCCATGATCTTCGCTTTCTGAATGTTGAGCTTTAAGCCAACTTTTTCACTCTCCACTTTCACTTTCATCAAGAGGCTTTTCAGTTCCTCTTCACTTTCTGCCATAAGGGTGGTGACATCTGCATATCTGAGGTTATTGATATTTCTCCCGGCAATCTTGATTCCAGCTTGTGCTTCTTCCAGTCCAGCGTTTCTCGTGATGTACTCTGCATATAAGTTAAATAAACAGGGTGACAATATGCAGCCTTGACGAATTCCTTTTCCTATTTGGAACCAGTCTGTTGTTCCATGTCCAGTTCTAACTGTTGCTTCCTGACCTGCATACAAATTTCTCAAGAGGCAGATCAGGTGGTCTTATATTCCCATCTCTCTCAGAATTTTCCACAGTTTATTGTGATCCACAGAGTCAAAGGCTTTGGCATAGTCAATGCAGAAATAGATGCTTTTCTGGAACTCTCTTGCTTTTTTTCATGATCCAGTGGATGTTGGCAATTTGATCTCTGGTTCCCCTGCCTTTTCTAAAACCAGCTTGAACATCAGGAAGTTCACGGTTCACATATTGATGAAGCCTGGCTTGGAGAATTTTGAGCATTACTTTACTCGCGTGTGAGATGAGTGCAATTGTGCAGTAGTTTGAGCATTCTTTGGCATTGCCTTTCTTTGGGATTGGAATGAAAACTATTCTTTGCAGCCAAAGATGGAGAAGCTCTATACAGTCAGCAAAAACAAGACCAGGAGCTGACTGTGGCTCAGACCATGAACTCCTTATTGCCAAATTCAGACTTAAATTGAAGAAAGTAGGGAAAACCATTACACCATTCAGGTATGACCGAAATCAAATCCCTTATGATTATACAGTGGAAGTGAGAAATAGATTTAAGGGACTAGATTTGATAGATAAGAGTGCCTGATGAACTATGGAATGAGGTTTGTGACATTGTACAGAAGACAGGGATCAAGACCATTCCCATGGAAAAGAAATGCAAAAAAGCAAAATGGCTGTCTGGGGAGACCTTACAAATAGCTGTGAAAAGAAGAGAAGCGAAAAGCAAAGGAGAAAAGGAAAGATATAAACATCTGAATGCAGAGTTCCAAAGAATAGCAAGAAGAGATAAGAAAGCCTTCTTCAGTGATCAATGCAAAGAAATAGAGGAAAACAACAGAATGGGAAAGACTAGGGATCTCTTCAAGAAAATCAGAGATACCAAAGTAACATTTCATGCAAAGATGGGCTCGATAAAGGACCAAAATGGTATGGACCTAACAGAAGCAGAAGATATTAAGAAGAGATGCAAGAATACACAGAAGAACTGTACAAAAAAGAGCTTCACGACCCAGATGGTGTGATCCCTAACCTAGAGCCAGACATCCTGGAATGTGATGTCAAGTGTACCTTAGAAAGCATCACTACGAACAAAGCTAGTGGAGGTGATGGAATTCCAGTTGAGCTATTCCAAATCCTGAAAGATGATGATGTGAAAGTGTTGCACTCAATATGCCAGCAAATTTGGAAAACAGCAGTGGCCACAGGACTGGAAAAGGTCAGTTTTCATTCCAATCCCAAAGAAAGGCAATGCCAAAGAATGCTCAAACTACCACACAATTGCACTCATCTCACATAGACTCCTAGAAAATTTAAATATTTTTGAAGAGAATAATGACAAACCAAAAGAGCATTGACTAAAATAAACAGGAAAAAAAAAACAAACAAAAAACAAAAGAGCATTGAAACCTGTAAGATAAGGGTTAATGTTTTATTTCCCAGGTTTATTGAGATGCAGTTAATATACATATCCTTTAAGTTTAGGTATACAATGTGATGATTTGTGTATTGATTACAAAATATTACTGTTTTCTAGTTTCACCCCACTGATCAGAGAAGATACTTGATATAATTTCCATGTTTTTGGATTGTTGAGACTTCTTTTGTGGCATAACATAGGATTCATCCTTGAAAATGTTCCATGTGTGTTTGAGAGCAATATATATTTTGCTGCTGTTGGATGGAGTGCTCTATATATGTCTGTTAGGTCCTTTTGGCCTAAGTGCTATTTATTTATTTATTTATTTTTAAAATTTTATTTTATTTTTAAACTTTACATAATTGTATTAGTTCTAAGTGCTGTTTAAATCTGCTGTTTCCTTATTGATTTCCTGTCTGGAAGATCTATCTATTATTGTTGGGTGTTTCTTGTTGCTGTGTAGTTGCTAAGTCATGTCTGACTCTTTCACAGCCTCATGGACTGTAGCCTGCCTGGCTCCTTGGCCACGGGGTTTCCCAGGCAAGAATACTGGAGTGGGTTGTCATTTCCTTCTCCAGGAATTTATTGTTGAGAGTGGGGTATTAATGTCCCCAGTTATTACTGTATTGTTGTTCTCCATTTAGTTCTGTTAGTATCAGTTTTATAATTTAGGGGCTCTAACGTTGGATGCATAAATAATTACTTACTGTCATATCTTTGGTGGATTGACCCCTCTATCATTATATAATGATCTTCTTTGTCTCTTTTAACCATTTTTAGCTTAAAATCTATTTTTGTTGATATAAATATAGCTTCTCTTCCTTTCTTCTGGTTACCATTTCTTTGAAATACATACACCCCTTTGCTCTCAGTCTTTGTGTCTTTAAAGCTAAAATGAGTCTCTTACAGTCAGTATGTTGTGGGATATTGTTTTTATCCTTCAGCCTCTCTGTGTCTTTTGATTGGAGAATTTAATCCATTTACCCTTAAAGTAATTACTGGTTGCTAAGGACTTTACTATTGATATTTCACTAATTATTTTCTATTTTTTAGCTCCCTTGCCCTGTGTTCCCTTTCTTGCTGTCTTCATTTGTGATCTGATGACTTTTTGGGACAGTATGCTTTGACTTCTTTATACTAAGTGTATCTATTATAGGTTTTTCTTTGGGAAATCTTTTTATTGCATTCTGTTTTTTTAATTAGTTGATTTTAATTGGAGAATAATTAATTTACAATATTGTGGTGGTTTCTGCCATACATTGACATGAATCAGCCACGGGTGCACATACATGTGCACCCCCATCCTGAACCCCCCTCCCTTCTCCCTCCCCACCCCATCCCTCTGGGTTGTCCCAGAGAACTGACTTTGAGTTCCCTGCTTCATGTATCAAACTTGTACTGGTCATCTGTTTCACATATAGTAACATACATGTTTCAATGCTATTGTCTCATATCATCCCACCCTCACCTTCTCCCATGTAGTCCAAAAGTCTGTTCTCTACATCTGTGTCTCTTTCACTGCCTTTAAGAGACACATGTACCCCAATGTTCACTGCAGCACTGTTTACAATAGCCAGGACATGGAAGCAACCTAGATGTCCACTGGCAGATGAATGGATAAGGAAGTTGTGGTGTATATTACATTCTGCTTTAAGTTGATAAGTTTGACAGCATACAGAAAATTTATGCAGCTGTCCCTCAGTATCTGTGGGGGATTGGTCCCAGGACCTGCTGTGGATACCAAAACTCACCGATGCTAAAGTCCCATCATTGGCACTCCATATCCTTGGTTCTGCACCTGCGGACTCAACCAACTACAGACTGTGTAGTACTATCAGTTCAGTTCAGTTCAGTCGCTCAGTCGTGTCCGACTCTGCGACCCCATGAATTGCAGTACGCCAGGCCTCCCTGTCCATCACCAACTCCCGGAGTTCACTCAGACTCATGTCCATTGAGTCGGTGATGCCAT
>NW_011494753.1:6611078-6612846 GCF_000754665.1 Bison bison bison
GGTTGAGAAGAATTTTGTCTGGGCTCCATTACAGGGTGGGGTGCAGGCTATGCTCTGCAGCTGAGGATGGGACCATAGCTGGGTTCTGAGCTTTCCCAAGGTTACTGTTCAGTCCTCCTGGTTATGTGGGGTCAGAAGCTGAGCTCAACAGTTGGACACAGCTGCTGGCTTGACTCCCTGCCTGAACAGGGCTGTAGTTTGGACTCTGCAGCTGCCTAGGTTCCATAGCTGACCTTCCTGTATAGTCAGAAATGAAGGTAATGCTGAGCAAGAGGGCACAGATGATGACCTGTTTTCCTGCCCAGGTTGCATGGTAAAACAAGCTCTACAGCTGGTATAGCCTGGGGACCCTAAGCAGCAGAATCGCAACTGAATTCCCTGACCAGATGGGGCGACAGCTCAACTTCATATATGGGCAGAGCTGCTGCCTGGGATCTCTGCTTGGGCACCACAGTAGCCAGGAGCATAGTCCACCAAGATCTGAGTGCTGAAGCACCACACTCCCCTGTTCTATTTGCTCCCCAGTGGTCAAGCCCTGCAGATTCCCCCAGTAATCTTTGTTAGGTGAGACCAAAGTGGAAGTGTCCCACAATGCTGGGAGAGCTAGATGTCCATCTGGGCTCCTTCTTAGTACTGGAGGAACCACAGGCTTGGGGGGCCTGCATGTAGCACTGTGCTGGCCTGTGGGAGCGCGGTGTGTGGCTGCTCCTCTTAGCCTTCTAATGAGGTACTTCTTGGTCTCTGAGGTCCAGTGGGAGATGCTTCAGGCTTACTCACTTTGTTTATTCTGAGTTTTCACAGTGGTTCTTGTCTATGGATAGTTACTATTTGGGCTTCTAGTGAGGCCATCTGTTTGATGGCACAATAAGTTCACAAACAATGAATGAAGACCTTGTAAATGGAGCATTTACCACAGGGAATGAACACTGATCCTGACAAATAGGAATATCATCTACAGCACTGGGATCCATTTCATAGTACAAGATGGTTGGCTGTTCTTTAGTATATTCCGCCCATATCTCAGAAAAGTTCTGGAGGCCAAAAAAGCCAAGATTAAGGTGCCAGCAGGGTTGGATTCCTGTGAGGCTGCTCTTTTTGGTTTCCAGATGGCTGTCTTCTTGCTACCTCTTCACATGGTTGTTCCTCTGTGCAAGTGCCTAATGATTTTATCATATACCAAGAGCTTTTACAACTAAAAAACTCAATACCTCCAATAGGAAAATGGGCAAGTACATGAATAGGCAACTCACAAATGACTGTCTGAGTCATCAAGGAAGTCCTATTTAAAATGGCCAATGAACATTTAAAAATGTGCAGTATCACTACTAATATAAAGAAATGAAATATTTTCACCTCTCAGTCTGGCTAAGACCCAAAAGAATGTGCTATTCAACACTGTCTAGGCTGAAGGTACAAGGACATATTCATATGTAATCTCTCAGTTCAGTTCAGTTCAGTCATTCAGTCGTGTCCAACTCTTTGCGACCCCATGAATCCCAGCATGCCAGGCCTCCCTGTCCATCACCAACTCCCAGAGTTCACCCAAACTCATGTCCATTGAGTTGGTGATGCCATCCAGCCATCTCATCCTCTGTCATCCCCTTCTCCTCCTACCCCCAATCCCTCCCAGCATCAGAGTCTTTTCCAATGAATCAGCTCTTCGCATGAGGTGGCCAAAGTATTGGAGTTTCAGCTTTAGCATCAGTCCTTCCAAAGAACACCCAGGACTGATCTCCTTCAGAATGGACTGGTTGGATCTCCTTGCAGT
>NW_011494753.1:6613011-6618104 GCF_000754665.1 Bison bison bison
AAAACCATGGCCTTGACTAGATGGACCTTTGTTGGCAAAGTAATGTCTCTGCTTTTGAACATGCTGTCTAGGTTGGTCATAACTTTCCTTCCAAGGAGTAAGCGTCTTTTAATTTCCTGGCTGCAGTCACCATCTGCAGTGATTTTAGAGCCCAGAAAAATAAAGAAGTCTGACACTGTTTCCACTGTTTCCCCATCTATTTCCCATGAAGTGATGGGACCAGATGCCATGATCTTCATTTTCTGAATGTTGAGCTTTAAGCCAACTTTTTCACTCTCCTCTTTCACTTTCATCAAGAAGCTTTTTAGTTCCTCTTCACTTTCTGCCATAAGGGCAGTGTCATCTGCATATCTGAGGTTACTGATATTTCTCCCAGCAATCTTGATTCCAGCTTGTGCTTCTTCCAGTCCAGCGTTTCTCATGATGTACTCTGCATGTATGTTAAATAAGCAGGGTGACAATATATAGCCTTGACGTACTCCTTTTCCTATTTGGAACCAGTCTGTTGTTCCATGTCCAGTTCTAACTGTTGCTTCCTGACCTGCATACAGGTTTCTCAAGAGGCAGGTCAGGTGGTCTGGTATTTCCATTTCTTTCAGAATTTTCCACATTTTATTGTGATCCACACAGTCAAAGGCTTTGGCATAGTCAATAAAGCAGAAATAGATGTTTCTCTGGAACTCTCTTGCTTTTTCCATGATCCAGCAGATGTTGGCAATTTGATCTCTCCATGTAGGACAATTTGGCAATTTGGATCAAAATCCGTAATACACATTCTATGACCCCAAACTATGCTTCTCAAAGTTTAATAGAAAACAATAATCAATTATAGGAAGAGATATTCTTTACAGTGTTATCTATAATAGTAAAATGCTAGAATAAACCTATTTAAGTAATAGGTCACCTGAAGCAAATCACCTTGGGCTTCCCAGGTAGCATTAGTGGTAAAGAAGTGGCCTGCCAATGTAGGAGACATAAGAGGTGTCGGTTTGTTCCCTGGGTCGGGAAGATCCCCTGGAGGAGGGCATGGCAACCTACTCCAGTATTCTTGCCTGGAGAATTCTTGTGGACAGAGGGGTGAGGCTACAATCCACAGGGTCACAAAGAGTTGGACATGACTGAAATGACTTAGCACACATGCACAAAGCAAATCAATGCCACATAATCAAACGCTTGGAAAGCCGGTAGAAATTCATTTGCAAGTTTCTGTTGATTTGGAAAAAAATAAATTAAAAAGTATGACGAAAAAGTATGACATAAAAAGTATGTATAAGTATTACAATTTGTTTTCATAAAATAACCACATATATTACACCAAAACCAAAATTAAAACCAGTGATTATCTTTGGGTGGTGGGATTAAAGACAATGCTTGTATATTAAAAAATGCATTGTGATCTTCTATGTTTTCCAAATTGTTGTAGTAACTCCTACAGCACAATGGTAAAAATACAAATAATTCAATTAAAAATAGGCAAAGCACCTGAATACATGTTTTACCAAAGAACAGATACAAATGGCCAGCAGACACAGGAGAAGATGTTCCACATCACTAACCATCAGGGACATCAAATCCAAACCACAGTGACACACTACCTGCACCTGTCAGGGTGGGTATAAAAACAAACAAAAGAGAGACCCTGAAAACCAGGAAATAACGTGGCAGGATGCAGAGAGAAAAGTGAAACCTTGTACACTGTTGGTGGGAAAGTCTATTTGTAGAGTCACTATGAAAACCAGTGCGGCATTCCTCCAAAGATGACACACAGAAGCGCCGTATGGTCTGTCAATTCCACTTCTGGGTATATATCTGAAGGGAATCAATCATTATCTTAAAGAGATACTTGCACTCTCATGTTCACTGCAGCATTATCCAGAGTAGCTAAATGTCCATCAACAGATGAATGGATAAAGAAAAGTGGTAAAGTTGTATATAGGGCTTCCCAGGTGGCTCAGAGGGCTTCCCGGGTAGCTCAGCTGGTGAAGAATGCGCCTGCAATGCAGGAAGAGACCGTGGAGGCTACCCACTCCAGTATTCATGGGCCTCCCTGTTGGCTTAGATGGTAAAGAATCTGCCTGAAACGTGGGAGACCTGGGTTCAATCCCTGGGTTGGGAAGATCCCCTGGAGGAGGCCTGGCAACCCACTCCAGTATTCTTGCCTAGAGAATCTGCATGGACAAAGGAGCCTGGCAGGCGAGAGTCTACGAGGCTGCAAACAGCTGGACACAACTGAGCGACTACGTACACACACACAGATGGCTCAGTGGTAAGGGATCCGCCTACCAGTGCAGGAGATGCAAGAGACATTGGTTTGATCCCTGGGTGAGGAAGATCCCCTGGAGGAGGAAACGGCAACCGATTCCAGTAATTTTGCCTGGAAAATTCCATAGAGTTGGACACAACACGAGCACACCTGCAAAGTGGTGTGTGTGTGTATAAAATGAAATATTATTCAGCCATAAAAAAATAAGGAAATCCTGCAATTTCTAACAATATGGGTTGCCCTTGAAGGCATTATGCTATGTGAAATAAGTCAGACAGTTAAAGGGCCAATACTGTGTGGAATCTGAAAGGGTTGAACTCTCAGAAACAGTAGAATGGTTGCTGCCCAATGCTGGGGGTGGGTAGGGGAAAGGGGGAGATGCTGGTTAAAGGGTACAAACTTACATTTATAAGATGAATAAGTTCTAGGAATGTAACACACAGCATGGTGACTAAAAGCTAGAGTACTGCACTACATACTTGAAAGTTGCTAAACAGTAGCTCTTAAATGTTTCAGTATACACACACACAAAAGGCAATTATGTAAGGTGATGGAGGTGTTAACTAACAGTTACTGTGGTAATCATTTTGCCCTATATATATGTGTAACAAATCATCACCTTGTACATCTTAAACTTACACAATGCTATATATGTCCACCCATGTCTCAATAAAGCCAGAAAAAAACCGAATTGCAGAGCCTCAGGACTGACGCATTTCCTTGGCAAATTTCAAACCAGTTTGTTTTTTCACATTGCAATTTGTTTCTGTCCTATACATAATACTGCTTTCCTAGAACTATGCTAAACACTTGAAATTGCCAATATTTGCATCTTACAAAAAAATTCCAATGTTTTATAGCCAAAAGATATTATTTGGATATTCTGTTAAAGGTTTTTTTTTTTTTTTTTAATTTGTTTTTGTATCCCAGGACCTTGTAAAGTGCCTGGCATAAAGTGAGTACAAGTGGCAATATTTTGAGGTGATAAGATATTTCTGAGGATCTCTTAGGGCTAGAAACTTGACTGAACCTTCTAAAATAGGGAGAATAAACACTGTTATTACCTCATCTCGGTTAGACACCCCCTTGCCTCTTCCATGCCAGATAAGAAGAGAAAAGGGACATACGTCAGAGTGATATACCCTCTTCCAGCTCTACCTTAGTGGTACAGGCAAGACAGCAGTGCCAAAAACTGTGCTGGAATGCTTCACTCACAACTTTGCAATGCTAGAGATTTATAAACCGACAAAAAAGGCGCAGGTTGCAGCAAGGAGTGGAGTGAGATTTCCTGTTGGTTCATATTTGAGAAGGTGAGAAAGAAAGCATGAGACTATTTACATATATTCTGCTTGCTTCACTAGGAAGATCTGAGATAGAGTTTGTGGTCCTGCACACAGGGATCATCAAGCCAGCTAACAATACATTATCTACAAGAAAACAATATTTACCAAAAGTGCTTCAAGCCAGATAGAGTGACATCGTTTTGCTCTGAAGCACTGTAATTGCCTATCATCCTTTTTAAGTTACATGAATTATTCGGTTTGGCAGATCATCACTGTTATTTTTTCCCCCCAATAATCTTTTTTTTTAATGAAGGATCTGGTAACTATAATAATAAGTGTAAAAATGTAGGTACTGTCTCCTGGAAGGCCCACTGGAATTGCACTGAAGCATCTGGCTGGGCCTTCTGCCTCACTGTAGTTGAGTTGTCTGGATGACAAGAATGCAGGGCTGCTGCATCACACAGTAGCCCAAGGGAGGATGCTGGGACTCAATGGCATTTATCAGCAGGGAGGGCCAGGTTCTACAGACCAAAGGGACATGGGGAAATTGAATGAGATCAAGCAACAGAGAGAAAGGCCAGGGAGGGTCAAAGTCAAGTGCTGCATGATAAATGGTCTGTGGACCCAAAGGGCCTGCCTAGTACTCTCGAGCAATAAATATGCTTGGGGAGAGAGGGCAGGCGGCTGCAAGGGACAAGTTAACAAAGTAATCAAGGGTAAGAAAGATCCTGAATGAAACAACTGTTTCCAAGAAAGCACTACAAGAGACCAGATGAAATTTATGAACTGAGAAAGAAGCGAATGCAGAAGAGGGCATTCTCTTTCTCCTATTAACCTACTATAAGCTTCAAAGAGTAACAAATTGCATGGGTTTTGGGAGTCAGAGATCAGTGCAGATCACAGAGGAGTTTCTGCTAGGTGGGACAGGTAATTGATTAACACCAGATGGAATCCTATTGGGAAATTAAATGTCCTATCTGATTCCAGATTCACCAGGGAAAAAGAATTTGAATGTCAGAGTAGGAATAAATTTCCCTGGAGAAAAGGTGACCATGGAAGGAAACAGGGTTGACCTTAAACAGGTGTTAGAAATTGCCACATTTGTGTAGAGGAAAATACACAGCTGTTGGAAGTCCAGATAGACCTGAGTTTCAGTCTCAATTCTCCTATTTAAATTTTAAACTTATGCATTACATAACCTTGGGCAAAGCATTTAACCCCGCTGAGCAATTTCCTTATCTACAAAGTTTGAACAACAGACTGGTTCCAAATAGGGAAAGGAGTACGTCAAGGCTGTATATCGTACCCTGCTTATTTAACTTTTATGCAGAGTACATCATGAGAAACGCTGGGCTGGATGAAGCACAAGCTGGAATCAAGATTGCCGGGAGAAATATCAATACCCTCAAATATGCTGATGACACCACCCTTATGGCAGAAAGTGAAGAGGAACTAAAGAGCCTCTTGATGAAAGTGAAAGAGGAGAGTGAAAAAGTTGGCTTAAAGTTCAACATTCAGAAAACTAAGATCATGGCATCTGGTCCCAT
>NW_011494753.1:6618204-6625418 GCF_000754665.1 Bison bison bison
CTGCAGATGGTAACTGCAGCCATGAAATTAAAAGACACTTGCTCCTTGGAAGAGAAGTTATGACCAACCTAGATAGCATATTCAAAAGCAGAGACATTACTTTGCCAACAAAAGTCCATCTAGTCAAGGCTATGGTTTTTCCAGTAGTCATGTATGGATGTGAGAGTTGGACTATAAAGAAAGCTGAGCGCCAGAGAATTGATGCTTTTGAATCGTGGTGTTGGAGAAGACTCTTGAGAGTCCCTTGGACTGCAAGGAGATCCAACCAGTCCATTCTAAAAGAAATCAGTCCTGAATATTCATTGGAAGGATTGATGCTGAAGCTTAAACTCCAATACTTTGGCCACCTGATGCAAAGAAATGACTCATTTGATAAGACCCTGATGCTGGGAAAGATTGAAGGCGGGAGGAGAAGGGGACGACAGAGGATGAGATGGTTGGACGGCATCACTGACTCAATGGACATGAGTTTGAGGAAACTCCGGGAGTTGGTGATGGACAGGGAGGCCTGGCGTGCTGCAGTCCATGGGGATGCAAGGAGTCAGACACAACTGAGCGACTGAACTGAACTGAACCAAGTCTGAATTAGAAATCCTACACTTACAGGGCTGCAAAGCCTCTACTACAATACCTTACTCCCCTTCGTGGATCACAGCCTTGCGTAACTCAACAAAGCTACTATAAGCCATGCCTTGCAGGGCACCAAAGACGGAAGGGTCATAGAGGAGTGTGTGCGAGCTAAGTCACTTCAGTCGTGTCCAATTCTTTGTGATCCTATGGACGGTAGCCCACCAGGCTCCTCTGACCATGGGATTCTCCAGGCAAGAATACTGGAGTGTGTTGCCAAGTCCTTCTCCAGGGGATCTTCCTGACCCAGGGATGAAATCCACATCTAATTATGTCTCTTGCATTACAGGCAGGTTCTTTACCATTAGCGTCACTTGAGGCAAAACTACAGAGGATCCAGAGGATATCATTGTCCTCTAGAGTTTCTACACTTTCTGCGCTAAGTCGCTTCAGTTCTGTCAGACTTTTTGCGACCCTATGGACTGTAGCCCGCCACGCTCCTTTGTCTGTGGGATTCTCCAGGCAAGAACACTGGAGTGGGTTGCCATGCCCTCCTCCAGGGGATCTTCCCAACCCAGGGATTGAACCCTTGTCTCTGACATCCCCAGCACTGGCAGGCTGGTTCTTCACTACTAGTGGCACCTGGGAAGCCCCTAAAAGTTTCTTCCTTTCCACACCAGGAGTCAAGAGTTCTTTGTCATAGTGGAGAGTTCTGACAAAACGAGGCTACCAACTCAATGCACAAGTTTGAGCAAACTCTGGGATATAGTGAAGGACAATGAAGCCTGCCATACTGCAGTCCACGGGGTTGCAAAGAGTCAGACACAACTTAGCAACTAAACAACAACACAATACATTATTAATAATGGGTGCTACAATTAATGATAGCTATTATGAGTACCTAAAATCTGAACCAAATTTATAAGCAGAGATGACCTGAGATAGGGGAATTCTTAGAAATTCTTTGAGTTGGAAAGAGTTGACAGCAAAAACAGTTATAAAAAGCTTGGAAACTACCTATTCTAATATTGAATATTAAATACCAGATGAGCTTTAACTATACTGCTTTTCATTAATAGGATTTTCCTTCTCTCTACAAAATGTGGTATATTTTCTGTCAGGAATTTGTGGATGGTGTGAGAACAATTGCCATTACATGGGCCCTGAGACTTAAAATTATTTTAAAATATTTTTTTTAAACAAACAAGTTTTAAGAAATCTAGAAATTTACCTGATGAGGTCCTGAACTCGACTGTTAAAAGCATCACCTTGTGAGGGTTTGCTTTTCATTTCCTGTGTTGATATTTTTGGTGTAGTTGGCTGGCTGTTTCCATCTGGTCGATTGGCAATCAGGCAGCCAAAAACCGCAGCACTGACTTTGAGAAGTCCAGTTGTCAAGCCTTCGAAAACTTGCTTATTTGTATTTCTTCCCAAAATAGCATTATTTTCATCTGGAACATAAACCTAGATGGAAAAAATACAGTATTGTATTTCAATAAAACCACCAAAAATGAAGAGAGATGATATGGAAAATTTCTGGAATCATAAATAATTTTGAAATTCTAGAAGTGCTATTTGAATGCTTGAGTACTGGTTCTAAAGTCAGACTGTCAGTTCAAATCTCAATTTTGCCCCTAGTAGCTAGGTGTCCTTGGGCAGGTCGCTACTTCCAATTTTCAATTTTCTCATAAAACAGGGATAATGACATTACCAATAACATAGGGTTCTTGTGAGGACTAAATGAGCTAATGACATAAAATGCTTAGCTCATCCTAAGCATATAATAAGCACTCAATAAATATTACTTATTCAACTGAATAAAGTATTAAAAATTTGTATAAACTCAGAAAACAAACCAACTGGCTAATTGATAGCACTGTTATGGGAAGCACACTGACTGAAACCACCCATCCTGGTCAGACACCATAGTAACCATGTGTGTGAGTTATTTTACAACAGGAGGTCCTGGTACAGAGCACGGAACTAATAAGCCAGCACTAACCAGAAGAGTTCAGGAAAGGTCAAAAAGAGACACCACGTGTCCAACACCTCCCAGAATCCTTCTTGCTGGCATCCATCTTGGATGAGCAATGTGTGTGTCATTAGGAAGGATTCTGAGTCAGAATGACTGGCCAAAGACAACCCAGAGACTAATCCCATCACCATAAAACCCGAGACTGCGAGCCACATGGCAGAGCAGTCCTCCTGGGTTCCCTTATCCTACTGCTCTCCACTTGGGTGTCCCTTCCCAATAAAGTCTCTTGTTTTGTCAGCACATGTCTCCTCGGACAGTTCATTTCTGAGTGTTAGACAAGAGCCCACTCTTGGGCCCTGGAAGGTGTCCCCCTTCCCACAATAGCACTGTTTCTTGTCAAAGTAGATTTTTAAAACATCTAATCTAAATTCCTCTATGAGGAAAAAATTTGCATTTCTTATTACAAAATGGTAAAATATAATAGTATTTCCCCTAATACACAGGGTCATATTGAGCTGTTTACTTATAGTTTACAGGAAGTAATATGGCTGTTAAAAGTTGGACAAGGAGTCAGAACTTGGGCTTGGGTTCCAGCCCCAGCTATATGATCTTAGACATGTTCCTTAACCTTTCTGTGTCTCAGTTTCCTCAACTGTCACATGAAGATAATTACAGTATCCAATGAGTCAACATATGTAAAGCCTTAGTACAACGTCTGGCTCATAGGCAAGGCCCACAGAAGTGTCATCTGCTCCATCCAAAAAGAAGTAGCAACTGCCACTCTTACTATGATTCCTACTATTACCAGCAGTAAATACAACTGGGTATGAACAGCAGCTCTCACAGAGAAGGATGACTGGAAGCACCGTGGCTAGATATGTAATTACCGGGCTGGGAACTCTGTGCTTTGGCATGTGATATTGGCTACTTAAGGGTTCACTCTTCCCAGGAGCAGAGGCTCCTGAAGACCTTGCTACCAAGAAAGGGGCAGAGACAACAGGCCAGAGATGGGGAGGAAGAAAGTTTAAAGGTGGAATCAGATAGCTTTGTGTTCAAGTTCCAGTTCCTCCTCTAGCAGGTCACACGACTTTAGGTAAATACTTCACATTTACAACTCGGCAAATCACCATGAAGGCACAACTTTCCTTTTCTTTTGCAAACTACAGAAAGAATATGAGAAACACATTTCTGGGTAATGTCAGGGTTCTTCATATATCACAAATTTTCATATTCCTTTCATTTCAAAAACCTAGTACTGATACTAAATATTTCAAATAAAACACTATACACGTGCTCTTAGCAATCTTTCCCTTTTCTAGAAGCATTTTTACCCAGTAATCAGATCTTTTAAAAATACAGTTGAGAATCATGAAGATATTAAAGACTTCTGAGATACCAAAATTAATGTCATTTATTTAATCACCTGCTCATCTAACATTGGAATATCCAGTATGTCCATGATCAAAGAAACAGAGATTCTCTGCTTACCGTAAGGACATTTAGACCCTGTAGACTCTGATTTTACAAATAAGTGTAGCAAGCTGTGGCTTACTGGTTTATAGTAGAACAGAAAGAACAATATGAAGGAGAAGTGGTGGCCATTTTAGAGGTAGCAAAGTGAAAGTGAAAGTCACTTGGTCGTGTCCGACTCTTTGCAACTCCATGGACTGTACAGTCCATGAAATTCTCCAAGCCAGAATACTAGAGTGGGTAGCCTTTCCCTTCTCCAGGGGATCTTCCCAACCCAGGGATAGAACCCAGCTCTCCTGCATTGCAGGTGGACTCTTCACCAGCTGAGCCACAAGGGAAGCCCAAGAACACTGGATATGGGTAGCCTATCCCTTCTCCAGCGGATCTTCCCGACCCAGGAATCAAACCAGGGTCTCCTGCATTGCAGGCGGATTCTTTACCAACTGAGCTACCAGGGAAGCACAACATGACACTATTCTTGAAGCTCAAGAAAAAAACAGATATAAGAATACTAAAGGCTCTGCAATCTGAGACTCATTGCTTTTACTGGACTCATTTTTTTTGCACTGAAATTATTATTTACTAAAAACAGTATTTAACTTATATGCAGAGTACATCATGAGAAACGCTGGGCTGGAAGAAACACAAGCTGGAATCAAGATTGCTGGGAGAAATATCAATCACCTCAGATATGCAGATGACACCACACTTATGGCAGAAAGTGAAGAGGAACTAAAAAGCCTCTTGATGAAAGTGAAAGAGGAGAGTGAAAAAGTTGGCTTAAAGCTCAACATTCAGAAAACGAACATCATGGCATCCGGTCCCATCACTTCATGGGAAATAGATGGGGAAACAGTGGAAGCAGTGTCAGACTTTATTTTTGGGGGCTCCAAAATCACTGCAGATGGTGACTGCAGCCAGGAAATTAAAAGACGCTTACTCCTTGGAAGAAAAGTTATGACCAACCTAGACAGCATATTCAAAAGCAGAGACATTACTTTGCCAACAAAGGTCTGTCTAGTCAAGGCTATGGTTTTTCCTGTGGTCATGTATGGATGTGAGAGTTGGACTGTGAAGAAGGCTGAGCGCCCAAGAATTGATGCTTTTGAACTGTGGTGTTGGAGAAGACTCTTTAGAGTCCCTTGGACTGCAAGGAGATCCAACCAGTCCATTCTGAAGGAGATCAGCCCTGGGATTTCTTTGGAAGGAATGATGCTAAAGCTGAAACTCCAGTACTTTGGCCACCTCATGCGAAGAGTTGACTCATTGGAAAAGACTCTGATGCTGGGAGGGATTGGGGGTAGGAGGAGAAGGGGACGACAGAGGATGAGATGGCTGGATGGCATCACTGACTTGATGGACGTGAATCTGAGTGAACTCCAGGAGTTGGTGATGGACAGGGAGGCCTGGTGTGCTGTGATTCATGGGGTCGCGAAGAGTCGGACACGACTCAGTGACTGAACTGAACTGAAAAACAGTATACCTGTTTATGCTCAAAAAGACAACCTTAAGGTGTTAAAAAAAAAAAAAGGCTAAATTATGAGCCGCAACTTATTTGGGGTGGGGTGCAGAGAAAAAATAATGAAAACTAACATTTCTTAGGGTTTTCTTCTATGCCAAGTATTTAAGCATTTTCCTTATACCATACGATTTGGAGAAGGAAATGGTAACCCACTCTAGTATTCTTGCCTGTAAAATCCCATGGATGGAGGAGCCTGATAGGCTACCGTCCGTGGGGTCGCAAAGAGTCGGACACGACTGAGCGACTTCACTTTCACTTCGCTTATACCATCACATTTAATTTTTGCAGATTAACATCTCAAAGGTCAGAGACAGCAGTTAATACATCCAAGTTTCACAGCTATAGTTAAAGAGCTGGGATTAGAACCTGAGTTTGTTAGACTCTAAAGCCATGTGCTTTCTCTCACCCCACACCAACTTCCCACTGGCCATCTCTTTTTCTGAGAATTCTGGAGAAACTGTCTCTAGTGGAAGGAGGTGAAAACTGATCATGGGTCAAACACTGCCTTTCTGATGTCTTTTCCATTAAAAGTTCTTGATTAATAAGAACTTTACTCGTGACCAAAGAGCATGAAAATATTTTATTTAAAGATTGTTGGAATAATTATGAATGAAATATACTAAGCCTCTTATTCAGAAACCATAAATGTGGTTCAGGGACCAAACGTCACTTCTTCATCAGTCCCCTAAAATAAGCTCAATCAAGGTCAAGTAAATCAGATATATGTTTACACTATTTTTATATTCTTTGTCCACAGCTGACAACTTTTGATTTTTCTCTTCTATTGGGGATTTCTGCTTAATTTTAGAAACACCATTTTACCAGTTTCTTATAAATTAAACACAAATGCAAAAATTTCTCTAACAATTTGCCAATTATACGAAGAACCCTTGTGGTCTGCAGGAGCCAAGGAGCTCTCCTCCTTGTTAGGAGCCAAGCCCCACTTGTTAGGCTCGTCATGGTGAACCCTGGGACCAGGTACCCGAGTCCAAAGGCCCTCACTGTACTGAAGTTTTCTTTTTCTCACCCTGATTTCTTATTTTCCAACAGTCTCAGCCCCTCACCTCATCAGATTTCCCCCCAAATCTGTTTTTCTCTCTAATTTCCTCATTTAACATTGATCCTTTCACTGTTGAGAATAGTTTTCTTTTGCTTTGGTGAAGACTTTGTCTCATCAGGACATCATTTTACTCAAACGGTCACAGAAGCTTTCCCCATCCTTCTACATAGATTTTTCTTCTGCTAGTTTAAAATCATTTTACTGCAATGTTTAATAGGAAACTAATGTTTCATCTAAGAATTTCAAAACTGCCTGAATTAAGGTATGAAAGGGCTTATCTTCAGTTAGACAAAAGGTTCTTTCTAGTCTTCCAGAATGAGACTTGATAAAGAGAAACTTTAAGGAGAAGGTACCTAACACTGTAGAGGCCATTCTATTCAGAGCAGCACTCTGCACTGCTGTCTTTGTCTGGCTGGCTATCACTGTTACTTGCCAGAGGTAAAGTAACTCATTAGCGGCCTGCTCTTCTGGGACACTGAGTAGATGAAGTGCATATCTAGAGTTCTGATATACGCTTAAACCCTAACACTTGAGTTTGAACTTCCTTCTAACACTGCTGCTGGGCCAAGGGCACACTGCACGTTCAGGGGCCTGTCCTTTAGGAAAGGTGTTCGAGCAAC
>NW_011494753.1:6625518-6636979 GCF_000754665.1 Bison bison bison
CCTGAGTCTGGAACACATTCCATCCTGGGGTGGGTGGTCTGTGGAGGGCAGGGGAAGGTTACCTTCCCAGCATGCAGCCGTGCGTGTGACTTTACCACCTGCTGGAATGTGCCAGGCTTGGCCTGGGAAAAATCAGAGCTATGTAGCTTTTGGCTCCTTTCAATTTGTCACTTCTGAGGCAGAAATCTATAAGCCACAGTTTCTCTTCAATGGATGCAAGGTATTTCCTTTAGTATATTTCTTTAGGATACACTGGTGTGGTCATTATCTTACTCTCACAGCAGCAGCAAACTATAAGTTGATTTCATGTACATACAGTTATTAAATTTCTCCTTCCTCTCAAAAAACATTTGGCCCTCTCAAAATCTGCAGATATTTCATATAGTTTTAGATTTAGAAAGAAACTTAGAATCAGATTGTTTCATTTTATAGTTGAGGAAATCATGGTCCAGGGGAGAAAGAGATTTTCCTAAAAAGAAAGAAACCATCAGGGCTGAAATTAGTACTGTTCTCTAAACCTACTCCAAGGAGAAACCCAATATCTATAGGGCCAAGTCCTGAAGCAAAGTGTTTTAGCAAAATTAAATTAAGTCACTATCACTTTTAAAAGACGAGCTCATATTCTTTTTTCCCCCCAATACCTCCTACCATGCTTCAAAAACTTCCTACATTCTTTTTTGCAACCCAGAAAGATGCTTTTATTAGTAGTATAAATCTATCCCTCTGTAATATGATTCCATGAGAGACAAAATTAACTTGGTAATCAGTGGTAATACTATCCAACTAATTTTCAGTATTGTGAAGTTGGGTTTAAGTATTTTTAAGTTGTACAGTGTGTTCACAATGGTTGGAATATGAATTAAACTCACTAAGAACCAAAAGGAGATTGTTTAGAAAGCTCCTACCAAGTCAGTGTCAGAGTATAAGGGGAAAAAAAAAAAAAAGGCAAAAAAACGTAGAAGGGCTCCAGCATCAGACACGGGTTTCCGCGCTGTTGGCACCATTTTACTTCCTTAGCTAAACTGTCTTCAGACACACAGCAGTCTGCACCACTGATATTTCATAAAACATCTACGCTCATGTTACATTATGACATGCTATGTTATAAAAATAGAAGTCACGAAAGATATTTACCCTGATGATTTACTTGGCTTGAAAGCATGAAAAGAAATTACATAGGAATGGCTAACAGTTTTCCAACATTATGTTTTAAAAATTCCACAAACAATATTAAGACAGTATTAGAGGATGTTGTATTTTATCCCAAATACATTTGTATTTTTAATACATTTATGCCTTTCAGACTATACATTTTATGCAGTCAAAATCCTAAATAAAATAATTTTAGCAAACTCTATAGTACATGCCTTAGTGGTCTTGATGGTTGGAAATTTCTTTGCTATTAACGTTGAATCATATCATTCTTCTACTCAAAAGAATCCCTGGCTTCTTATCTTCTGCAAAGTTAAAGTCCAAAAATGCATAATGGCCAAAGAGCCCCTTCCTGAGATACTTCTTCAGTAATCTTTCTAAATTCATGTGCTCCACTCTGCTGGCTCTTGCTCTATCATCTCTTCTGCTTGAATACTCTTCTACCAGGTATCCTCAAGACTCACTCCCCCTCTTCTGCTAGTTCTCTATTCAAATGCCACCTTATCTATAAGCCTTCCCAGACTACCTCTTTAAAAGTTACAGCCTTCTCCAGCAAACCCAATTCCCTTTCCTGTTTACTCAAGCTTTATTTTTCTCCTACTGCAATGGTCACCTTCTGAACTATTATGTATTGATATTTCCTCTCTCCCAAAGCTAGAATATAAGCTCCACGAGGGCGAGATTTTGTTTTGTTCACTGGTCTGTTCCTGGCACCTAAAACAACTTCCTGGGCTTCCCTGGTGGCTCAGATGGTAAAGCGTCTGCCTGCAATGCGGGGGACCCGGGTTAAATCCCTGGGTCATGAAGATCCCCTGGAGGAGGGCATGGTAACCTGCTCTAGTACTCTTGCCTTAAAAGTTCCACTGACAGAGGAGCCTGGCAGGCTACAGTTATGGGGTCGCAAAGAGTCGGACACGACTGAGCGACCTCACTTTCTTTCTGTTCCTGGCGCCTTTCTGTTCCATACACAACACTGGTTATGTGTATGTGTGCTTGGTCGCTAAGCTATGTCTGACTCTTTGTGACCCCATGGACTATAGCCCACCAGGCTCCTCTGTCTATGGGATTTCCCAGGCAAGAATACTGGAATGGGTTGCCATTTCCTTCTCCAGGAGGTCTTCTCTATCCAGGGATTGAACCTCCATCTCCTGCCCTGGCAGGTGGATTCTTTACCCACTGAGTCACTTGGGAAGCCCGCTGACTATGTAGAAGGTGTTAGAAAAATATCTTGTTGAATGCACTTAGACACTGATTTTCAATTAAAAAGATATTATTGGTATACCTGTGGCGGATTCATTTTGATGTTTGGCAAAACTAATACAATATTGTAAAGTTTAAAAATAAAATAAAATAAATAAAAAAAAAGAAAGCCAGGTCAGGAAAAAAAAAAAAAGATATTGTTGTAACTTATTCAAGAGTTAAAAATAAAACCAGCACTTAAAAATCAAAAATGTACAATATGCAGTCACCCTGGATGAATCTGTAAAGTGAGTAGAAGGCAGAAAGGAATTTGCCCATCACCCCCTTCTCCATGCAGTCTTCTACTTCTTCACCTCTTACTCCTGCTTCAGTTGCTGCACTCTAAGGGGTATGTCTTCTATCTCCCCCACCTGCCAACATAAGTCATGTGCTTCACTGCAGTCTCCAAATACCCTGTGCACATTCTGCTTTATTGTAGCACAAACAGCAGTGCATTTTAAATGTCTCTTATCTGTCTTTTCTGGGCTTTCCTGGTGACTTAGCGCTGAAGAATTTACCTACTAATGCAGGAGACCTGGATTCGATCCCCTAGAGAAGAAAATGGCAACCCACTCCAGTATTTTTGCCTGGGAAATCCCATGTACAGAGAAGCCTGGCAGGCTACAGTCCATGGGTTGCAAAGAGTCGGACACGACTTAGTAACTAACAACAATAGCAATCTGTCTTTTCTACTGGACTGCAAGCTATTTGTCTCTGCAATTAAGGTGCCTACTATCTACCTGGTGCTTTTAGAGGTTTGTGGAATGAAAGAATGAGTAGGTTCTAGAAGCATTTACAAAGCAGTACCGATGTGTTGAGATTACTGTGCTGAGAGCTAGGAGGGTAGGGTCTCATTCTACCTCAGCCATTGTTACCAACATGACCTGTGTGTCCCCAGTCTTTCTGCATAAATTAAGGGCATTTGGCTTTAAAATTTGCTGAGTCTGTTTGAAGTAAGATGATGAGAGGTACTTTAATTCATTAAATGTTTACAGCAACTCTCAAATATATTTATTATTATCCTTATTGTGCAAGTGAGAAAACAGGCTCAGACAGGTAAAACAACTTGAACAAGCTTGTGAAGTCAGTAAATGATAACATAGCTTCTCAAATTCAGAACGCCTGATTTCATGTATAGTGATTTATCCCAACATCACTGTTTCTTTCCTAGTAGGAGGATGGAATGGTTAATCTCTAAGGCCTCTTTTTATTCTCAGTGTCTATGATTCTGTAGGTCTAATTTATGATCATGAAATTATTCAAATAAAGCCATCTATCTGGAATATGAATAGTGGGTTTCCTTTGGAGAAGGCAATGGCACTCCACTCCAGTACTCTTGCCTGGAGAATCCCATGGATGGAGGAGCCTGGTAGGCTGCAGTCCATGGGATCGCTAAGATCGGACATGACTGAGCGACTTCACTTTCACTTTTCTCTTTCATGCATTGGAGAAGGAAATGGCAACCCACTCCAGTATTCTTGCCTGGAGAATCAATCCCAGGGACGGCAGAGCCTGGTGGGCTGCTGTCTATGGGGTCGCACAGAGTTGGACACGACTGAAACGACTTAGCTTAGCTTAGCTTATGCCCTCCTCCAGGGGATTTTACAGACCCAGGGATCGAACCTGCAACTCTTATGTCTCCTAAATTGGTAGGAAGGTTCTTTATCACTAGTGCCACCTGGGAGGCCCCCCTTACTCTACATATCCATTACCAAAACCTATCAATTTTAAGGGCTTCCCCAGTGGCTCAGAGGTAAAGAATCTGCCTGCGATGCAGAAGATGCAAGAGATGCGGGTTCGATCCCTGGGGTGGGAAGATCCTCTGGAAGAGGGCATGGCAACCCATTCCAGTATTCTTGCCTGGAGAATCCCATGCACAGAGGTGCCTGGCAGGCTACACAGTCCACAGTGTCGCAAAGAGTCAGACGCAACTGAAGTAACTCAGCATAGACACACCCCAATTCTACATCCTGAATATTTCTTGACTCCATTTTCATGGCCATACTTATAGTAGTCCAAGTCATCATAATCTTTCTTACAGACTACTCTGACAATCTAATTGGTTTCTCTGCATTCATATTTGTTCCCCCAAAGTCCATTTCTGATTGTACCTGACACCCTTCCAGAGTGTACATTTATGACTAAAGTCAGAAACTTAACTGAACCTACAAAGTCCAGCTTTGGCCCCAATCTACCTCACTTGCCCAAATTGATTCCCTTCACTTCTTGCTCACGAGGATCTAGCCTCAATGGCCTTTCTTTGGTTCCCTGAATTCCATAAGCTCTTTTCCACCTCAGGGCTCTCTCAGGAGCTATTCTCTCTGCCTAGATTATCCTCTCACCTCCCCTTCTGCCTAGCTAACAGGCAAAAACTAAAGCCTCAGGATTTTAATGTAAACGTGACTTCTTCTGGGAGGCCTTTCTTGACCCTCCTGACTTGGTCAGTCCCCATTTACGCTTTCCTAGTGTACCTTGTACACGTTCTTTTTGCATGTGTCACAACGCTAATCACGTAATTAATCTCATGATGCCTACTTCCCATACCTGGTGAAACAGAAGCTCTGTAAAGACTGGGACAAATGTGCTTCATACACTGTTCTACCCCTCGTAACTAATGTTCAGTTCCTCATATATGTACTTAACAAGTGTTTTTAAAAGACTACAAAATTCTTTGAGAATGGTACTATTGTTTACCCCCAAATTATAGGTGAGAAAATTGAGTTTTAGAGAAGCAAAGAAATTGGTTCAAAATTAGAAGTTCGCTAATTATGGAGTTAGAATTTGTATCCAGGTAGTCTGATTCCAGAGGCTGGGCTATATCACCTTCTAAGGTATATGAGACAATTATCATGAGGCATCTACTCTTTTAACCCATTTTTGTCTTTTAAAAAGTTGGGGCAAAATACATGTAACACAAAATTTACCCTCTTCACCACGTTTAAGCGCACAGTTCAGTGGTAATAAATTCTGTGCAACTATCGCCACCATCCATCCCCTTAATTCTTTTCATCTTGCAAACCTGAAACTCTATACCCACGAAACAATAACTCTCCATTCTCTCCTTCCCAGGGCCTCTGGGAACCAACATTCAACATTCTGTCTTTATAATTTTGACTACGCTAAGCACCTCATGTAAGTGGAATCACACAGTATTCTGTCTTTGTGTGACTGGCTTCCTTCACTAAGCATAATATCCTCAGAGTTCATGCATGCTGAAGTGCACAGCAGAATTTCCTTCTAAACTTTTGAAGGCTGAATAACACTCCCCTGTATGGATATACCACAACTTTATTTATCCACTCATTCATTGATGAGCATTCGGGTTTGTTTCCACATTTTATCTACTGTGAATAATGTTGCTATGAATATATGAATATCTTTTCAAAAAGATTCTTATTGCAAGTCTTTTTGGTATATACTCAGAAGCAAAATTACTGGACCATATGGTAATTTTATTTTTAGTTTTGTCAATAATGAGTTCCTTTAGACACTTTAAAGAAAACACCATTTTCTACAATGGTTGTAACCATTTTACATTCCCATCAGCAGTGCACAAGGGTTCCAATTTCTCCATATCTTCACCAAACCATTTGTTTTTTTAATCTTTTTGCCAATGGCCATCCTTATGAATGAATATGAGGTAATATTTCATTTCCCTAATGATTAATGATGTTGAGTATCTTTTCATGTGCTTATTGGTTATTCACATATCTTCTTTGGAGAAACGTCCAACTCTTTTGACAATATTTTAATTGGGCTTTATTTTGCTGCTGTTGTTACTGAGTTGCAGGAGTTTCCTATATATTCTAGATATTAATTCCCTATCAGATAAATGATTTGCCAATATTTTCTCCGAGTCTGAAGGCTGCCTCTTTATTATATTCATAGTGTCTTTTGATGCACAAATTAAAAAGAAAATCATTCAGTCCAATATGTCTATTTTCTTTTGTTACCCGTGCCTTTTGTGTCATATACAAGAAATCACTGCCAAATCCAACATCATGAAACCCCTGCCTATGTTTTTCCATGGGTTTTATTATTTTAGCTTTTATATTTAGTTCCTTGATTCATTTTTGTCTTAGAATCCACCTGCCAATGCCGGAGACACAGGAGATGTGGGTTTGATTCTCGAGTCAGGAAGATCCCCTGGAGAAGAAAATGGCCATCCACTCCAGTATTCTTGCCTAGAAAATCCCATGGACAGAGGTGCCTGGAGAGATACAGTTCATGGGGTCCAAGAGTTGGACATGACTGAGAACGCACACACACGCACACTCCTGGATTACTGTAGTTTTGTAGTTAAATTTGCTTGTTGCTCTGTATCCTGCTACTTTGCTGAATTCATTTACTAGTTCTAACAGTTTTTTTTCATTTGTGTGGAATCTTGAAGGTTCTCTACATATAAGATCATATTAGGAAAAAACAATGATCATTTCTTCCTTTTCAATTTGCATGACTTTTATTTCTGTTTCTTGCCTAACTCCTCTGGCTAGAACTTCAGTACTATGTTGAGTCGAAGCAGTGAGTATGGACACTGCCTGTTTTTGATCTTAGGGGAAAAGCTTTTAGTCTTTCACCACTGAGTATATTGTTTGCTATAGATTTTCATATATGAATTTTATTATGTGAAGATACTTTCCTTCTCTTTCTAGTTTATACAATGGTTTTTCTTTTGACACACAATGGTGCTGTATTTTGTCAAATGCTTTTCTGTAGCAACTGAGATTATCATGTGTATTTCGTTCCTTCCTTCTGTTAAGGGGGTGTAATACACTGATTCGTTTTTGTATGTTGAACCAAGCCTGAATTCCAGGAATAAACTGCACTTGGGAGTGGTGTATAATCCTCTTAATATGCTGCTGAATTTGGTTTGGTAGTATTTTCTTGAGGATTTTTACATCAGTATTCACAAGGGATACTGGTCTGTAGTTTTATTCTTTTGTAGTGTTCTCACAGGCTTTCATAGTAAGTATGCTGGCCTCATAGAATGAGTTAGGAAATGTTCCCTTCTCTTAATTTAGTTTTTTTTTTTTTAAAGTTTGAGACGTACAGATAGTAGTTCTTTAAATGTTTGCTAGAATTTGCCAGTGAAACCATCAGGTACAGGGCTTTTCTTTGTTTTAAGAGTTTAAATTGCAGATTCCACCTCCTTAGTTATACGTTATTCAGATTTTCTATTTCTCCATGATTTAGTCTTGGTAGATTTTGTGCTTCTAGGAATTTTTCCATTTCATCTAGGTTATCCAAGTTTTTGGTGTACAACTGTTCACTGTACTTTCTTACCATCCTTTTCATTTTCATAGAATTGGTAGTAATGACCTCACTTTCACTTCTGATTTTAGTAATTTCAGTCTTCTACTTCTTCTCCTTAAAAAAAAAATTGTCCATATAACTAAAGGCTTATTAACTCTGTCAATCTTTTTGAAAAAATCAACTTTTGGCTTCATTATTTTCTATGTTGTCTGTCCATTCTTTATTTAGCTTTTTTCTTCTCTAAGCTATATTATTTTCTTTGTGTTTAGTTTGTTGTTCTTTTTCTATTTCTTCAAGTTGCAATGTATGTTGTTGATCTGAGATATTTCTTTTTTTTAATACAAGCATTTTTAGCTGTAAAACTCCTCCTCAGCATCACTTCTGCTGGTTCCCTTAAGTTTGGTACTTTTTTCAATTTAGCTATTATGAATGATGCTTCAGTGAACATAAGAGTGCAGATATCTCTTCGAGATACTTATTTTAGTATCTGGAAACATACCCAGAAGTGGGATTTCTAAATCATAAGAATTAAGTATTTTGAAGTCATTTAATTTCTAGTGGACATTTAAAGGACTTTCTGGAATACAGCCTAGTAAATGGCAAGAGACCAACACAGCCTAAATAAAAGTCAAACAGAACAGAAAAGAGTATTTCATTTGCTGTGATGGAGGTGTCAGGAGTGAGAAGAGTAAGAGGTACAATGAGGAGAATAAATGTGCATCATAAACGGAATGTTGGGCTTATTCTGCTGCTGCTGCTAAGTCGCTTCAGTTGTGTCTGACTCTGTGCGACCCCATGGACTGCAGCCTACCAGGCTTCTCTGTCCATGGGATTCTCCAGGCAAGAACACTGGAGTGGGTTGCCATTTCCTTCTCCAATGCATGAAAGTGGAAAGTGAAAGTGAAGTCGCTCAGTCATGTCTGACTCTTAGCGACCCCATGGACTGCAGCCTCCTCCATCCATGGGATTTTCCGGGCAAGAGTACTGGAATGGGGTGCCATTGCCTTCTCCGTTGGGCTTATACACACCTGCATATCTAACGAGGTCCTGTGATGATTTGTAAGGCAGCACAGAGCAGCAAGGCAAGATGTTGAAAGAATGTTGGACTATGAAGCTCGAAGAAATACGACTGGGTGAATTGGCATTTGTTTTTTTTAACTCTTTAATATAAAATAATTACAGATTAATTGGAAACTGAAAATAAAAGTATAGAGTAGTTCTATATACATGTCCCAGTTTCCTCCAATGATAACATTTTATAACTATTGTTGCTCAGTCACTAAATCATGTCTGACTCTTTGTAACTCCATGGACTGTAAGCCTACCACACTTCTCTGTCCACGGGATTCTCATTCAGGCTCTTGGTTGGATGACTGATTTTTTAAATTATATCTTTGATGTCTTGGGTATTACATTTTAAGACTCCAGATCTTGTTTAAATTGTGCATTTTAAAAGGCCTTTTCTGGGACTGTGTTGGTTTGGGGTCAGGCGTACCACCTTGTCACTGTCAGGTAGGGACAGAAGTGCAGGTTCCCTGGTGGGCCTTCATTGACACCCTTGGTTGAGAATGATGGCCCATGACTGTCAGGCTCTTCACTTAGCTCTCCACTGACACCCCACTGGCTTGCTGGTTTGGGGAGGCAGAGGCAGATGTTACGGCTCCCCATAACGCCTCCACAGGAGGGTTACCACCGGAAGGTGTAAGGGTGGTGGGACTTGTTACTAGAGGAAGGTGGTAAGTCCTGGCATCCTATTTGGCCCTTTCTGATCCACTCTGGTGAGAAAGAGAAAGAGGGAGTCTCACTATTTCTGGGTGAGGTGAAAATTCAAGCTCTCAGCATGGTCTGTACTGACCCTGGTGGGAGGCTGTGTTGTCTCTAAGTCATGTCCAACTCTTTGTGACCCCAAGGACTGTAGCCTACCACACTTCTCTGTCCACAGGATTTCACAGGCAAGAATACTAGAGTGTGTTGCCATTTCCTTCTCCATGAGATCTTTTTGACCCAGGGATTGAACCTGCATCTCCTGCTTGGCAGGTGGATTCTTTACCACTGAGGCACCTGGGAAGCTCCCTGGGGGGAAGAGAGGGGCTAATTACTGCTAGGTGATGATTAAAATCCCAGTTTTCCATTCAGCCCTCTCTGAAACCACCATGGTAGAAGGGTACAGCCTGAGTGCTTAACCCCTTTTTAAGGCCTCTGATTCTTCCAGAGAGTAATATCCACTGTCACTAAGCAGGGATTTTCCTTACAGTGGTAACAGAAGTAGTGAAAGAGGCAGTAGGGAGCATAAGAGCAGTTAACATGAGCACTTAACAATGTGAGATACCAATGCTAATGGCTTCACTCAGTTCATCTCACTTATCCAAGCCAGGCTTTTCACAAACTGTGAACTTCCAGATGTTCAAGCTGGTTTTACAAAAGCCGGAGGAACCAGAGATCAAATTGCCAACATCTGCTGGATCATCAAAAAAGCAAGAGAGCTCCAGAAAAACATCTATTTCTGCTTTATTGACTATGCCAAAGCCTTTGACTGTGTGGATCACAATAAACTGTGGAAAATTCTTCAAGAGATGGGAATACCAGACCACCTGACCTGCCTCTTGAGAAACCTGTATGCAGGTCAGGAAGCAACAGTTAGAACTGGACATGAACAACAGACTGGTTTCAAATAGGAAAAGGAGTACGTCAAGGCTGTATACTGTCACCCTGCTTATTTAACTTCTATGCAGAGTACATCATGAGAAACGCTGGGCTGGAGGAAGCACAAGCTGGAATCAAGATTGCCGGGAGAAATATCAATAACCTCAGATATGCAGATGACACCACCCTCATGGCAGAAGGGCATAACATTCTATGCAGATGTACTTTGCACAGAAATTAAATAAGCAGGGTAACTATATACAGGCTTGACACTACCCTTATGGCAGAAGACTTCCCTGGTGGCTCAGATGGTAAAGTGTCTGCCTACAATGCAGGATACCCGGGTTCAAACCCTGGGTCGGGAAGATCTCCTGGAGAAGGAAATGGCAACCCACTTCAGTATTCTTGCCTGGAAAATCCCATGGACAGAGGTGCCTGGTAGGCTACAGTTGATGGGATCACAAGAGTTGGACATGACTGAGCAACTTCACTTTCACTTTCACTTATGGCAGAAAGTGAAGAAGAACTAGAGCCTCTTGATGAAAGTGAAGGAGGAGAGTGAAAAAGCTGGCTTAAAGCTCAACATTCAGAAAACTAAGATCATGGCATACGGTCCCATCAGATCAGATCAGTCGATCAGTCATGTCCAACTCTTTGTGACCCCATGAATTGCAGCACGCCAGGTCTCCCTGTCCATCACAAACTCCCAGAGTTCACTCAGACTCACGCCCATCGAGTCAGTGATGCCATCCAGCCATCTCATCCTCTGGCGTTCCCTTCTCCTCTTGCCCCCAATCCCTCCCAGCATCAGAGTCTTTTCCAATGAGTCAACTCTTCGCATGAGGTGGCCAAAGGACTGGAGTTTCAGCTTTAGCATCATTCCTTCCAAAGAAATACCAGGGCTGATCTCCTTCAGAATGGACTGGTTGGATCTCCTTGCAGTCCAAGGGACTCTCAAGAATCTTCTCCAACACCACAGTTCAAAAGCATCAATTCTTCAGCGCTCAGCCTTCTTCACAGTCCAACTCTCACATCCATACATGACCACTGGAAAAACCATAGACTTGACTAGACAGACCTTTGTTGGCAAAGTAATGTCTCTGCTTTTGAACATGCTGTCTAGGTTGGTCATAACTTTCCTTCCAAGGAGTAAGCGTCTTTTAATTTCCTGGCT
>NW_011494753.1:6637298-6638604 GCF_000754665.1 Bison bison bison
CACTGTTTCCACTGTTTCCCCATCTATTTCCCATGAAGTGATGGGACCGGATGCCATGATCTTCGCTTTCTGAATGTTGAGCTTTAAGCCAACTTTTTCACTCTCCACTTTCACTTTCATCAAGAGGCTTTTCAGTTCCTCTTCACTTTCTGCCATAAGGGTGGTGTCATCTGCATATCTGAGGTGATTGGTATTTCTCCCAGCAATCTTGATTCCAGCTTGTGTTTCTTCCAGTCCAGCGTTTCTCATGATGTACTCTGCAAATAAGCTAAATAAACAGGGTGACAATATACAGCCTTGATGTACTCCTTTTCCTATTTGAATATCTGTTGTTCCATGTCCAGTTCTAACTGTTGCTTCCTGACCTGCATACAGATTTCTCAAGAGGCAGATCAGGTGGTCTGGTATTCCCATCTCTTGAAGAATTTTCCACAGTTTATTGTGATCCACACAGTCAAAGGCTTTGGCATAGTCAATAAAGCAGAAATAGATGTTTTTCTGGAACTCTCTTGCTTTTTCCATGATCCAGAGGATGTTGGCAATTTGATCTCTGGTGCCTCTGCCTTTTCTAAAACTGGCTTGAACATCAGGAAGTTCATGGTTCACATATTCCTGAAGCCTGGCTTGGAGAATTTTGAGCATTACTTTACTAGCATGTGAGATGACTGCAGTTGTGTGGTAGTTTGAGCATTCTTTGGCATTGCCTTTCTTTGGGATTGGAATGAAAACTGACCTTTTCCAGTCCTGTGGCCACTGCTGAGCTTACCACATTTGCTGGCATATTGAGTGCAGCACTTTTCACAGCATCATCCTTCAGGATTTGGAATAGCGCAACTGGAATTTTATCACCTCCACTAGCTTTGTTCGTAGTGCTGCTTTCCAAGGCCCACTTGACTTCACATTCCAGGATTTCTGGCTCTAGGTCAGTGATCACACCATAGTGATTATCTGGGTCGTGAAGATCCTTTTTGTACAGTTCTTCTGTGTATTCTTGCCATCTGTTCTTAATATCTTCTGCTTCTGTTAGGTCCATACCATTTCTGTCCTTTATCGAGCCCATCTTTGCATGAAATGTTCCTTTGGCATCTCTGATTTTCTTGAAGAGGTCTCTAGTCTTTCCCATTCTGTTGTTTTCCTCTATTTCTTTGCATTGACCGCTGAAGAAGGCTTTCTTACCTCTTCTTGCTATTCTTTGGAACTCTGCATTCAGATGTTTATATCTTTCCTTTTCTCCTTTGCTTTTCACTTCTCTTCTTTTCACAGCTATTTGTAAGGCCTCCCCAGAGAGCCATTTTGCTTTTTTCTT
>NW_011494753.1:6638704-6653347 GCF_000754665.1 Bison bison bison
AATGTCATGAACCTCATTCCATAGTTCATCAGGCACTCTATCTATCAGATCTAGGCCCTTAAATCTATTTCTCACTTCCACTGTATAATCATAAGGGATTTGATTTAGGTCATACCTGAATGGTCTAGTGGTTTTCCCTACTTTCTTCAATTTAAGTCTGAATTTGGCAATAAGGAGTTCATCACTCCATGACTCCATCACAGTCCCATCACTCCATGGCAAGCAGATGGGAAAACAATGGAAACAGTGGCTGACTTTATTTTCTTGGGCTCCAAAATCACTGCAGATGGTGATTGCATCCATGAAATTAAAAGATGCTTACTCCTTGGAAGGAAAGTTATGACCAACCTAGATAGCATATTCAAAAGCAGAGACATTACTTTACCAACAAAGGTCTGTCTAGTCAAGGCTATGGTTTTTCCAGTAGTCATGTATGGATGTGAGAGTTGGACTATAAAGAAAGCTGAGTGCCAGAGAATTGATGCTTTTGAACTGTGGTGTTGGAGAAGACTCTTGAGAGTCCCTTGGACTGCAAGGAGATCCAATCATTCTATCCTAAAGGAGATCAATCCTGAATATTCATTGGAAGGATTGATGCTGAAGCGGAAACTCCAATACTTTGGCCACCTGATGCAAAGAGCTGACTCATTTCAAAAGACCCTGATGCTGGGAAAGATTGAGGGCAGGAGGAGAAGGGGACGACAGAGGATGAGATGGCTGGATGGCAGCACCCACTCAATGGACATGAGTTTGGGTAGGCTCCGGGATTTGTTGATGGACAGGGAGGCCTGGTGTGCTGGAGTTCGTAGAGTCGCAAAGAGTCGGACACCACTAAGCGACTGAACTGAACCCAGATGGTATCCCCACACAGCAGCACTGCCACTCCTGTTTTCAGACAAGAAAGCTAGGGTTTAGAGAGACTATCACGGTAGGTTCAAGATTTCAATCCAGGCAGTCTCACTGCTAAGCCTGGGCCTTAAACTACTTTACAGTACTGTAGTGAGGATTAATTAAGGTGACATGTGAAAGTGTTTGAAAATTAGAAGGCACTAAACAAGTGTGAGGAAATTTTTATTACCACTTTTCAGAGTAGTCTGACAAGTGACCACAATTAGATAAATGAAAATTCAGGTTTCATCCAATGCTAATGAATCATTTAAACACTGTCTCCCATTGTAGTAGCTACCCAAAAGACAATGCTTCATATTCTGCAAAAGCTGTAAAGCTCCTCTTAATCAAAGTTTTAAAGGTAGAACTTTAGGGAAATATATATACAGACTATTTTCCCATAGGTCTTTTTACACTTTGCACATATAGAAATGGTAGCTGAGTTTTGGGTTAATCTCTTTAGATAGGTTTAAATAAAAGATGTGAGGAGAGAGATGTTACAGATAATCACTGAGCCATGTTACCCACTTCATAGGAAGGAGATTAAGTTCTGGAGGAATCCCTTAGGTTACAGAAATAGTTGTATGTAGATCATGAAGCAGACAAATTCATGTGAAAAAGGAAATGTCTGTCATTCACATTTCAACTATATTTGAAATGACATTATAGTTCTCTAAAGCACATGAGCTTATGATTCTTTCGTTCATTTATCAAACATTTTCACAATACTACATCCTAGAGCTCTGTGATAAGCTCAATGGATGAAAATAAAAGCAGTCTTGCTTTCAAAAGTTTACAGGTAAGTAAAGAATAATTAGAATTCCATGCAGTAAGTACAACCCCAGAAGTAATCTCTATGAGGACTGGCACAAGGAACACCATGAGAAGGAGGTAACTCCTGAGCTGAGTCTCACTGAAGAGAAGAGCTTAGTGAAAAGAGCTTGGTGGGGTGGTGGTGGGGGGGCAGTAGCATACACAAAAGAATATAGCGTGAAAGAAGGCCTGGAAGATTGCAGACACTCAGAGAGCTGCAGGTTGCTGGGTGTAGCCAGAGCAGCAGGAAATGAGACTATAGGACCACATGCCTGGTGTGCTTCATTAAGGATTTTGGCTCTTAATCTTGGAGGTGATGGGTGAGCCAAAGAAGGATTCATTTTAGACACAGGACTCTTGTCATAACATGGTGTTATGGTAGAGATTAAAACTGAAGGCAAGGAAGGTGGCTACCATATTGCTACAAATGAGACATGATGGGGGCTACAGAATAATCTGATTAATTGCATATTTGGTGAATGGGAAGGAAGAGGAGTTAAGGGGAAGTATGGTTTCAAAACATTCCCTAGGTTTTTGGCACAGATGGTAGTGTTATTTAGCAGGATGGTAAAGGGGGGAGGACAGGCCCAGTTTTTGGCGTGCTAAATTTCAGGAGGGCTTCCCTGGTGGCTCAGAGGTAAAGAATCCACCTGCCAATGTAGGAGACACAGGTTCGATCCCTGGGTTGGGAAGATCTTCTGGAGGAGGGCATGGCAACCCATTCCAGTATTCTTGTCTGGAGAATCCCGTGGACAGAGAAGCCTGGAGGGCTACAGTCCATAGGGTCCCAAAGACTCAGACATGACTTAGCAACTAAACGATAGTAATACAATAAAGCTGATGATGGTGGCATTTTACAAATGAGAGCTTAACATTTGGAAACTTGGTCAAAAACACATGCAGGGATGAAACAGAGAAAAATACAAGTGCCAGTTTCAGGATGGGTATTCTGATCCAACATAGAAGCCGCATATTCCCAAGTTAATTATCAGCGACAACAGGCAGTTTTCAGAAATATGTCATTTGTTTTTCTAAAAATACCTGTCAAACATCTATCAAACCATATGTGAAATGCACAATTAAAAAACAGGTTTTGGTCTTCCTCTTTCACAGCATTCATTTGGGAAACAAATCCCCGCTGACATTTCTCACTGCACGCAGTAAACCTCAAAGGAAGGGACAGTAAGTGTGATTTGACACAAGTCTTCTACACAGTCTGATCTGCATGCCCACACCTTAGATGAGACTTCTTCCAGGAAGGCAAGTCATTTCAATTCAGTCAGTGCTTATCAAAGTGCCTCAGGATGCCCAACACAAGGTGTGGAGGCAAAAGCAATGGGTATTAGGCTAGCTCCCTCCACTAACTTTGTATGTGACCTTGCATGAGTTATTTAACCTTTTTAAGTCTGTTCTCTCACCTGAAACTTGAAAGGGCTGGCTGTATGAGAGAATCCTTAAAGATCTTTATAGTTCTTGATATTTTATGATTTGTTGACAAGCAGGTCTAAGGATGCTGAATTGGACATTCTTTTCTCTATACCTGATGATTTTCAAGAGCCCATTCAAGTGTTCCTTCCAAGCCTCCTGCTCCATTCCCACTTGCCTAATTTCTACTTAGGTTTAGCTTCCAACAATTCCTCAGTGAGGCCTTCTCCAACTTTCCTCTTAGGAAGGAATCTCTCCTTCCTCTGAACCTTCAGAACATCCAGTTCTTTGCTCTGCTTATGGCACTCTTTGCTTTGGCATTCATGTCTCATTTTACAAGACTAGAGGATGGCAAACTTTTTCTATAAAGGGATAGAGAGCAAATATTTTATGCTTTGCAGTCATACAGTATCCATCAAAACCACTCAACTCTACCACTGCAGGGAGAAAGCAGTCATATGCAACAGATGAATGTGACTGTGTTTCAATAAAACTTTATTTACAAACAGGTGATGGTTTGGCCTATAGTCCTAGCTTGTTGACCTCTGCATTAAGACTATGATTTCCTGAAAGCAAGCTCCACACCATACTGTCTCTGATTTCTAGTGATGCCTAGTATAACATATTTTTGCCTAAACAAGGCACACAAGTAAATGGAATAAATTACATATGCTTAAAACAAAAGAGAAAATCAATAGCCATTCCCTCTATGTTATTCATATTAACAACAAAAAAAGACAAAATGAATATAAAAGCATATAAAGATGGTGTACTAGCTTTTTCACCCTTCAGCAATGTAATCAGTGTCTTTACACTGCTGCTTCTTAAACAGTACTTCTCCCCTTCTAAGTCTAGGGCAAAAAGTTAAATTTCCCTCAGCTTACAGTGCCAAAAGCTAAAGACCCTTCTGTATGGAAACAAAGGCACGCTTCTCACAATTCTTGTTTTGAAACATGTCAGGCTGTTAGAAAAGCCAAAGAATATTAAAAAATGAACTATACTCTTTACCTAGATTCATCAGCTGATAGCATTTTGCTACATCTTCAAAGGCACATTTTAAAAATAAATTTTACTGTAAACTTCACTATTTTAAGTGCATCTTTCAGTAAGTTTTCACAGATGTATGTACCTGTGTAAGACCATCATGATAAAGAACACTTCAACAGCCCCCAAAGTTCCCTTTGCTCCTTTGAAGTCAGTGTCCTTCAACACCTTCAGTATTCTAGGCAACTACTGATCTGTTTTGTGTGTCATGAATTATTCTGTATTTTCTACAACTTCAAATAAGTGGAATCATACAGTAGGTAGACTTTTGAATCTGGCTTTTTTTCTTCTGAATAATTCATTCATGCTGTTCAGTGTATCATCAGCCCATTCCTTTTTATTGCTAGATGTTATTCCATTGTATGGATATACCACAATCTGTTTATCATTATCACCTGTTGCTGGATATGTGTGCTGTTTAAGGATTTTAGTTATTTATGAATAAAGTTGCTAATGTCATTCTTGTACAAGCTGTTTTTGTGAAGAAGTGCTTTCGTTTTTCTTGGGTAAATAGCAAGGAGAGACACTGCTGGTACGTGGGGCTTCCCACGTGGTACTAGTGGTAAAGAACGCGTCTGCCAATGAGGAGACATAAGAGACATGGGTTCGATCCCTGGGTTGGGAAGATCCCCTGAAGGAGGTCATGGCAACCCACTCCAGGATTCTTGGCCTGGAGAATCCTGTGAACACAGAAGCCTGGAGAGCTAGAGTCCATAGGGTCATAGAGTCGGACACGACTGGAGTGACTTAGCATGCACTCATAGGGCTAGTATGTTTCTAAGAAACTGCTAAACTTCAACCACACTTTTAAAAGCATCAGGATTTGTTCAATTATATTGTCAAGATTCAAGAGAAAGCAAGTTATCATTCAAGAAACAAAACTACATACTGAAGTGTAGTCAACTTTAAGACTCTCATTTGCTGCAGTCAGAGGTGTTAATGAGACCTAATATTACTGCTTTTTTCTCTCTGAACAGACTGCTTTCACAGGTGAGAATGAACTAAGCAAAAGCAGAGGCCAAACATAAGGAATGCTTTTAATCTATTTCAAACATCTCATAAAACCCCAAGAGGACTGGGAAAGGGCAGAGAAACAGGAACTTAGCTGTGTGTATGGCCATTTTAATGTCAGTATTCCTGTTCTCCTTCACTTACTAGAAGAGCCAGAAGGCCTTCTGCTTGGTGCCCTACTGTGTCTAAGAACAAACATGAAGATGTAGGTAGGGATGTAAGCTTCAAGAAGACAGAAGAGAGACTGAATTATTACAGGGTGCTGAGAAAGGCCCCAACAGTTTCTCTGTATTCACTCTTCTATTTATAATTTCTGCTCACCCTCTACACCTGACCCACTAGCTGTCTCCTTTTTCCTCCATTCTATATCCCCTTCCCTAGATCTCCTGTTTCCATTTCCTTCTCTTCTTGGGTCCCACTTGCCTTCCTTTTAGATTCTTCCATTTTCTCTCTGAGTATGTGTACAAATGTGCATGTGTATGGTTCTCACCTTCGCTAGGTTTATTTCAGGCTTCTCTTCCTCCTCACAAACAAAAACTACCAAGATTGTACCTAGACTTGATGTTCTTGCTTAGTTGCTCAGTCCTGCCCAACTCTTTTGTGACCCCGTGGACTGTAGCCTGCCAGGCTCCTCTGTCCATGGAATTTCCCAGGCAAAAATACTGGAGTAGGTTGCCATTTCCTTCTCCAGGGGATCTTCCCAACCCAGGGATCAAATCCATGTCTCCTGCATTGGCAGGCAGATTCTTTACCACTGAGCCACCTGGGAAGCCCATCTAGACTTGATAGATGCAAAGAAACAGGACTATTCCCTTGCAATTGTTGGTGACGGTCTCTGTGCTTTTCATCTGCACTAGTTTTCTCCCTGCAGCTAGAACCTTCTATTATAGGACACCCAGAACACTACAGGTTCCAGTCTGAGCACTGAGATCACCCATTTTCCTGAGTCTTTATGTTAGATGACAATACAGTGCGTTCAAGTTGGCACAAAGTATACACTGAGTAGCTGTCACCCTGTTTAACGATGTTTTAAAAATTTCTCTCCAGGCATTTAAAAACATGTTTCAACTATATTGTTGTTGTTCAGTTGCTCAGTCATGTCCAACTCTTTGAGATGCCCTGCAGCACGCCAGGTTTCCCTGTCCTTCACTATCTCCCAGAGATTGCTCAAATGTCCATTGAGTCAGTGATGCCATCCAACCATCTCATCCTCTGCAGTCCCCTTCTCCTCCTGCCTTCAATCTTTCCCAGCATTGGGGTTTTTTCCAATGAGTTGGCTCTTCCCATCAGGTGGCCAAAGTATAGGAGCTTCAGTTTCAGCATCAGTCCTTCCATTGAATATTCAGGACTGATTTCCTTTAGGATTGACTGGTTGAATCTCCTGGCCGTCCAAGGGACTCTCAAGAGTATTTTCTAACACCACAGTTCAAAAGCATCAATTCATTGGCACTCAGCCTTCTTTATTGTCCAACTCTCAGATCCATACATGACAACTGGAAAAACCAGAGCTTTGACTAGATGGACCTTTGTCAGCAGAGTAATGTCTCTGCTTTTTAATATGCTGTCTAGGTAGGTCATAGGTTTTCTTCCAAGCAGGAAGCATCTTTTAATTTCATGGCTGCAGTCACCATCTGCAGTGATTTTGGAGCCCAAGAAAATAAAGTCTGTCTCTGTTTCCATTGTTTCCTCATCTATTTGCCATGGGGTGATGGGACCAGATGCCATGATCTTCGTTTTTTGAAAGTGGAGTTTTAAGCTAGCTTTTTCACTCTTCTCTTTCACCTTTAACAAGAGGTTCTTTAGTTACTCTTCACTTTTCGCCATAAGGGTGGTGTCACCTGCATATCTGAGGTTATTGATGTTTCTCCCAGCAATCTGATTCCAGCTTGTGCTTCATCCAGCCTGATATTTCTCATGATGTATTCTGTATATAAGTTAAATAAGCAGGGTGACAATATACATCCTTGATGTACTCCTCCCCCAATTTGGAACCAGTCCATTGTTCCATGTTTGTTCTCTGTTACTTCTTGACCTGCATACAGACTTCTCAGGAGGCAGGTAAGGTGGTTTGGTATTCTCGTCTTTTTAATAATTTTTCACAGTTTGTTGTGATCCATATAGTCAGAGGTTTTGGTGTAGTCAATAAAGCAAAAGTAGATGTTTTTCTGGAACTCTCTTGCTTTTTCAGTGATCCAGTGGATGCTGGCAATTTGATCTCTTGGTTCCTCTGCCTTTTCTAAATCCTGCTTGAACATCTGAAAGTTGATGGTTCATGTACTATTGAAGCCTCGCTTGGAGAATTTTGAGCATTACTTTGCTAGCATGTGAAATGAGTGCAATTGTATGGTAGTTTGAACATTCTTTGACATTGCCTTTCTTTGCGATTACAATAAGAACTGACCTTTTCCAGTCCTGTGGCCCCTGCTGAGTTTTCCAAATTTGCTGGCCTATTGAGTGCAGCACTCTCACAGCATCATCTTTTAGTATTTGAAACAGCTCAGCTGGAATTCCATTACCTCCACTAGTAAGGTCCACTTGACTTCACACTCCAAGATGTCTGGCTCTAGGTGAGTGATCACATCATCGTGGTTATCTGGGTCATTAAGATATTTTTGTATAGTTCTTCTGTGTATTCTTGCCACCTCCTCTTAATATCTTTTGCTTCTGTTAGGTCCATACCATTTCTGTCCTTTATTGTGCCCATCATTGCATGAAATGTTCCCTTGGTATCTCTCATTTTCTTGAAGAGAACTCTAGTCTTTCCCATTCTATTGTTTTGTTTTTGTGTGTGTGTATGTGTTCAAAATGTCTTCTTTAGAGAAAAAGTCAATTAATAAATATATAAAGTATGACAGAAATAAAAGTTGCCATTTTACAATCACTACAGTAATAACTGAACTGTTTCAGGTAAGAATCAATGAATACTAAAACTAATGATAAAGTCTGCTGGGAGAAAGAATTCTCATGGAGTTACCCTATCACCCCACAGACTGCTTACTAATTATAAAAGGAAAAAGGTACTTTTAAACAGGGAAATCCAGAAGACTCTGCCTTAACCAAGTGATCAAACATATTATCACCAATGATAAACACAAATTCACATAATGTACCCTCTGATGTAATACAATGAGAAAGAATGTAGTATCAGATCAGATCAGATCAGATCAGTCCCATTCTATTGTTTTTCTCTATTTCTTTGCACTGATCACTGAGCAAGCCTTTCTTATCTCTGCTATCTATTCTTGGAACTCTACATCATTCAGATGGGTATATCTTTCCTTTCCTCCTTTGCCTTTACTTCTTTTTCTCAGCTATTTGTAAGTCCTCCTCAGACAACCATTTTGCATTTCTTTTTCTTAGGGATGGTCTTGGTCACCTCCTCCTGTACAATGTCACGAACCTCTGTCCATAGTTCTTTAGGCATCTGTCTATCAGATCTAATCCCTTAATCTATTGGTCATACCTGAATGGTCTAGTGGTTTTCCCTACCTCTTCAGTTTAAGTCTGAATTTTTTATTCAGTTTAAATCTGAATTTCTCCATCCTTTATATTATAGTTATACTATGCATCATATGCAGTACACCTAAACGTATTATAATCTGCCTGCTAAGCAGGAGACATGTGTTTGATCCTTGGGTTGGAAAGATCCCTTGGAGAAGGAAATGGCAACCCACTCCAGTATTCCTGCCTTGGAAATCCCATAGACAGAGGAGCCTAGTGGGCTACAGTCCATGGGGTGGTAAAGAATCAGACAAAACTGAGCAGCTAAACAACAACAGTACTAAAAATTTTGTTCAAACCATCATGTATATTTAAAAGTTTTGTTAGAAAAACAAAGAACACATCTTCATTTCCAGAGTTCTTCATTCCTTCCTAAAGATGGTCATTTTCGTTGGGTGTCATTTTTCTTCAGTTTGAAGAACTTTATCATTTCTATAGTACAACCTTTTGTCATCTAATTGTCTAAGGCATATATTTCCAAATTTCAACTGTATTTATTTCACCTTTATTCTTGAAGCATTTTTTTGTGTGCTGGATATAGAAATTATGGATTGAATTTTTCTTTTCTAATTATTAGCATTTTAAAAATGAGATGACCCAGAGGGATGGTATGGGGAGGGAGGTGGGAGGGGGGTTCAGGATGGGGAACACGTGTATACCTGTGGCGGATTCATGTTGATGTATGGCAAAACCAATACAATATTGTAAAGTAATTAACCTCCAATTAAAATAAATAAATTTATATAAAAAATGCTCACTGTCTTCTGGCCTCTGGTGAGACAGATGTCAGGCATTACCTGAATCATTATTTGTCTGTATGCAATGTGGCACCTTTCAACATTTTCTCTTATTATTATACTTGTTTTTTGTAATTTGACATGATTATCTTTGTATTTATCCTTTTGGGGGGTTGGTGAACTTATTGAGTCTGTATATTTATGACTTTCATCAAATTTGGAAAAAACTTAGACATTATTCTTTCAAAAATATTTTAATGCTTCATTCTTTGTTCTTCTGGATATCCAATATACATATTACACCGTTTAATACTAGCCCACAATTCCCTAAGGTTCTGTTCCTTTTTGTTTGCTTTTGTTCTCTCAATCTCTCCACCACACACACTCATCAGACTGGTTAATTCCTATTCATATAACTTAAAGTTCAATAATCTTTCCTCTGTTACTTCCACTCTGTTACGTCCACCAGTGAACTGTTTTGTTTTTTTTTTTAATTTATACTTATTTTGTAAATAATTTTACACCTCTCCCAGTCTTCCCTGATGTTAACACCCTACATAATTACAGCACAAATACTAAAAGCAGAAAATTAACATTGATACAAAACAATGAGCTAATCTATAGACTTCATTAGACTTTTCCCAGTTTTTCTCACTAAAGTCCTTTTTTTTTTTTGGCTTCATGATCCAATCAAGAATCCCATATTGAATTTAGTTGTCACATCTCTCTGCTGCTGCTAAGTCACTTCAGTCGTGTCCGACTCTGTGCGACCCCATGGACTGCAGCCTACCAGGCTCCTCCGTCCATGGGATTTTCCAGGCAAGAGTACTGGAGTAGGTTGCCATTGCCTTCTCCTCACATCTCTCTAGTCTCTATGAATTCTTCAATCTTTTGATTTAATCAGCTATCTTGTAGACCATCTTCAATTTGGAACTATTTGATATTTTCTCATATTTAGATGACGTATTTTGCAAAAGTATCAAATGTCACAGAATGACAGTGTGAGCTTCTAAGAATATGATATTAGAGGGTAAATGATGTTGATATATTGTTTTTAGTGATGTTAGTTTTGATCACACAGTTAAGGTAGAATCTGCCAAGTTTCTTCATTGCAAATTTTCTATTTTCCTTCTCTGTAATTCAAAGTTATTCTGAAACTTAAAAAATATCCTTTTCCTAATTATACTTTTACTCACTAGTTTTTGCATCCATTGATGATTCTCTCCTGCAATAAGTATTACTGTGGGTGTTTGTCTCATGTTATTTTTCTGTTTTTCATCACTATCATTTATTAATTCATTCAGTGAATTTTTGACTTGTTATATTTTTCAGTTTGATTTTTTAAAAAGAAGCAGGCATATGATTTTGCTGGATTCAACTGCAAAACTTTATTCATGGATAGCAGTTGAAATCTCAGTTCAGTTTGTCTTTAGCTGAAGTACTTGGAGTGTCCCACAAACATATGGTACCAGGGTCATTCAGATATTTATAAATAATTTAGGGAATCCTCCTTTCTGGTTATCTCCTTTTTGAATGTCATCCCTACATTCTCGTAGTTACCTTTGCCCCAAATTCTGTCTTCTGGTTCTTCAGGCCAGAAAGACTGTGGATTTTCTATGGTAGTTTTAGCCATCCCATGCGGTACTGCCCTCAGGCCATAAAACCAGGAAACTTACTCAATGCTGCTTCCTTCTTCCAAGTGTCTATTCCGACCAGAATCTGTCTGCTCTTGATAGGTCTGTAGCACCTTCAAGTAGGTTTTTTTCATACTTTATACCTCCTGCCATCTGCAGAAGGGTCACTCTGGTAGGAGCTTATTCAATAATTTTGGAAGCAAAACTGGACCATTTGTATGATATGGATTCTTTCAAGCATGTTAAGACTTGCTTTATGGCCTAGCGCATAGTCAATTCTTGTAAATTTCCCATGTGTATTTATAAAAAATTTATATTCTCTAATGTTTCACATATGGTTCTATCTATGTGTATAAAGTTTGCTAATTGCTTTCTTCAGTTTTGTACATATTTAACCATTGTGTTTGCTTTACCCACCATCTGAAAACAGTGTGATAAAATCTCCACTATGATGCTGGATGTGTCAATTCCTCCGTGATTATAGGTGACAGTAATAATGATGATGATGATATGATTTCATATGACTGCAGTAGAATGGTACTTAAGAGTTATAATTTGACCCATGTTCTCTCACTAGATCAATTTTGAATGTAGCTTTAAGGGTAAAGTTCTATACCAGTCGCAATATCCTTTAACTGTTCTCACCAGACTTAAAGGAGCAGTGTGCCATGTAATATAGTGGGAAAAAGTTAGGTTGGGATTTAGGAGACCTGAATTTGTATCCCAATTCTACTGGAAACAGGCTGTGAAATTTTTGGCAAATACCCAGCCCACACATTTCCCATCCTTCTCTTTTTTTGAGTTCCATTGTCCTCATTTGTAAGACAAGGAGGACTAGACCAGACTAGATATTATGAAAGCCTCCTCTCTGGTTCTAATACACTCTGTATCAATAAATATATATATATGTATATATAATATATATAGTATATGAGAAACAGAATTCACATTATTGATGAAGAAATGGGTAGGGTGCCCTTGACATGTTGAGCAAGTACCACACAGTGGAAAAAGGAGAAACAAGAGGCAAGTGGCGTCCGGAAGACCAGTGTTACTTGTGGAGAGCTGAAGGTTTTCTATTCCCATGTAATTAACTATGAAGTCCATGTTCTGGCTCCTTGGTACAAAGAAGAGAATGTGGTGAACAACCAATTCCAGGCCTTTGCTGCTATAATGAAAATAGGCATCCGTATGGCTCTGCACCAGACTCAGTGAAAAACAATCCCCTTGCTGTAAGGTTGCACTTATATTTTCTTTGTTAGTATACAGGGCTTTCTTGTCATCTTCTGCAGTGCTCACCAACAGTCTCTTTGATCCAACAGTATCATATCAATTATTTAAGGTTTGTACATCACTTTTCAATTAACAGTTTCTTTGGCTCCAGAAAATATATACACACAATTTATAAGAGTATTCTTTAAATATTCCATGAGGAGCAGGTCACTATGAATTAAAAATAAGAATGCTAATAAAATATTGAATGCCTTTTTAAAGTGCAATGAAACATCAAGAAATTATAAATCTTTTAATTAAATGCTTCTTCAGTATATATTACCCAGGTGAAAATATGAAACATGGATAAAATTAAAGTCACAAAAATATTACTTTATCTCATTTGTGAGGACAATAAAGTGAGGACACATCAATTTAGGTTATAGGAAGGGAATGTCCTGGACAAGAACTCAGGAGACCTGCATTCAGGTCATGAGTCTATCACTAGGTAGTTGTATGACCTCTTTGCCATAACTCCATTTACCAATCTGTAATATGGACTATGTAGAATTTGTCCACATTAAAAGTCCATCAATCTATTTTCACAGTACTCAGCAGTACTCATACTTGTCTTTTTTTGGTGGTAATAAACATGTAACATAGATTTATCATCTAACAATTTTAAGTATATTTCATAGTCTATCTACATGCACATGGTTGTAAATCAGATCTCTAGAACTTTTTCATCTTGCATAAGTGAAACTCAATACTCACTGAACAGCAACTTTCCATTTGCCCTCATCCTAGCTCTTAACTTTCAGTTTAGTGAGCCTGACTAGATAGTGAAATCATACAGTATGTGCCCTTCTGTGACTGGCTTATTTCACAAGGTTTATCCATGTTGTCACGTATGGAAGGATTTCTTTTTTATGGCTGAATAATATTCCAGTGTATGCACGCATGCATTTTTCTTTATTCAACTACCAATGAACATTTCAGTTCTCTCCCCCTCTTGGTTATTATGAATAATGGTACAGGGAACATGAGAGTGCAAGGATCTCAGAGGTTCTGACTTCAACTTTTGGGGTAAATACCAAGAAGTAATCTCATATGGTAGTTCTATTTTTAATTTCTTGGGGAACTGTCATTATTGTTTTCCAAAGTAGGTGCACCACTTCACATTTCCACCAGGAAACAAGAGTTCCCATTTCTCCAAACTCTTGCCAATACTTGTTACTTTTTGTGTTTCTGATTTTTATATTTATGTATTTAAGTCATTAACCCTTCATCAGATATATAATTTTCAAATATATTCTCCTCTTCTGCAGTTTGCCTTTTCATTTTGTTGACTATTTCCTTTGCTGTACAGAAGCCTTTTAGTTTAATGTAGTGCCATTTGTTTATTTTTGCTTTTGTTGTGCTTTCTCATATCATAAAAAAAAAAAAATCACTGCCAGGAGCAATGTCAAGGAGCTTTACTCATGTTTCTTCTAGGAGCTTTATGGGTTCAGGTTTTACATGTAAGTTGTAAGTCCATTTGCAGTTAAGTTTTGTGTATGGTGTAAGATAGAGTCCAACTTCATTATTTTGCATGTGGATAGCCACCATTTCCCAATAGAGTTTACTGAAGATTATCCAACAGTATTTATTAAAGAGACCACCTTTTCCTTTTCATATTTTTTATGTCTTGTCAAATCTTAGTTGGCTGTGTATTTGTAGGTTTACTTCCAAGCTCTCTATTCTGTTCTATTGGTCTATGTGTCTGTTTTTATGACAGTTTGTTCTAATCTTTAATTATTTCTTTTTTCTGCTAACTCTGGGCTTAGTTTTTCTTTCTCTAGTTTCTTGAGGTATAAAGTTAAATTGATTGAGATCTTTCTTCCTTTTTCTTTTTTTTTTTAATTTAAATTTTATTTTATTTTTAAACTTTACAATATTGTATTAGTTTTGCCAAATATCGAAATGAATCTGCCACAGGTATACATGTGTTCCCCATCCTGAACCCTCCTCCCTCTTCCCTCCCCATACCTTCCCTCTGGGTCGTCCCAGTGCACCACCCCCAAGCATCAAGTATCGTGCATCGAACCTGGACTGGCGACTCGTTTCATACATGATATTATACATGTTTCAATGTCATTCTCCCAAATCTCCCCACCCTCTCCCTCTCCCACAGAGTCCTTAAGACTGATCTATACATCAGTGTCTCTTTTGCTGTCTCGTATACAGGGTTATTGTTACTATCTTTCTAAATTCCATATATATGCGTTAGTATACTGTATTGGTGTTTTTCTTTCTGGCTTACTTCACTCTGTATAATAGGTTCCAGTTTCATCCATCTCATTAGAACTGATTCAAATGTATTCTTTTTAATCTGAGTA
>NW_011494753.1:6653447-6654276 GCF_000754665.1 Bison bison bison
CAATGGCTGAGTAATACTCCATTGTGTATATGTACCACAGCTTTCTTATCCATTCATCTGCTGATGGACATCCAGGTTGCTTCCATGTCCTGGCTATTATAAACAGTGCTGTGATGAACATTGGGGTACATGTGTCTCTTTCCCTTCTGGTTTCCTCAGTGTGTATGCCCAGCAGTGGGATTGCTGGATCATAAGGCACTTCTATTTCCAGTTTTTTAAGGAATCTCCACACTGTTCTCCATAGTGGCTGTACTAGTTTGCATTCCCACCAACAGTGTAAGAGAGTTCCCTTTTCTCCACACCCTCTCTAGCATTTATTGCTTGTAGACTTTTGGACTGCAGCCATTCTGACTGGCGTGAAATGGTACCTCATAGTGGTTTTGATTTGCATTTCTCTGATAATGAGTGGTGCTGAGCATCTTTTCATGTGTTTGTTAGCCATCTGTATGTCTTCTTTGGAGAAATGTCTATTTAGTTCTTTGGCCCATTTTTTGATTGGGTCATTTATTTTTCTGGAGTTGAGCTGAGTTGCTTGTATATTTTTGAGATTAGTTGTTTGTCAGTTGCTTCATTTGCTATTATTTTCTCCCATTCTGAAGGCTGCCTTTTCACCTTGCTAATAGTTTCCTTTGTTGTGCAGAAGCTTTTAAGTTTAATTAGGTCCCATTTGTTTATTTTTGCTTTTATTTCCAATATTCTGGGAGGTGGGTCATAGAGGATCCTGCTGTGATGTATGTCAGAGAGTGTTTTGCCTATGTTCTCCTCTAGGAGTTTTATAGTTTCTGGTCTTACGTTGAGATCTTTAATCCATTTTGAGTTTATTTTTGTG
>NW_011494753.1:6655010-6658883 GCF_000754665.1 Bison bison bison
TTTCTGCTCTGACTGCTGTGGCCAAAACTTCCAAAACTATGTTGAATAGTAATGGTGAAAGTGGGCACCCTTGTCTTATTCCTGACTTTAGAGGAAATGCTTTCAATTTTTCACCATTGAGGATGTTTGCTGTGGGTTTGTCATATATAGCTTTTATTATGTTGAGGTATGTTCCTTCTATTCCTGCTTTCTGGAGAGTTTTTATTATAAGTGGATGTTGAATTTTGTCAAAGGCTTTCTCTGCATCTATTGAGATAATCATATGTTTTTTATTTTTCAATTTGTTAATGTGGTGTATTACATTGATTGATTTGTGGATATTGAAGAATCCTTGCATCCCTGGGATAAAGCCCACTTGGTCATGGTGTATGATCTTTTTAATGTGTTGTTGGATTCTGATTTTCTTCCTTTTTAATTCAGGTATTTATTGCTATGAACTTTCCTCTCAGCACTGCTTTTACAGCACTCCATAAGTTTTTGTATGCCATATTTTAATTTGTCTTAAAGATACTATTTAGTTTCTCTTTTAATTTCTTCTTTCATCCACTGTTTTTTTTATCAAGTTGTTTAATTTCCATATGTTTGTGAATTTTCCAGTTTTCCTTCTGTTATTAATTTCTATTTTCATTCCATTGTGGTCAGAAAATACACCTGTCATCTTGAATTCATTTACTTGTTTTGTGACCTAATGTGTGATCCATCCTGAAAAATGTTCCATGTGTGCTTGAGAAAATGTGTATTCTGCTGGTGGGTAGAATATTTTATATATGTGTATTAGGTCCATGCAGCCTACAACACTGTTCAAATCCTCTGTTTACTTAATGGTTTGCTTTCTAGATGTTTATGCATTATTGAAAGTGGGGTATTGAAATCTACTTTAACTGAGCTATTGTCATCTTCTTTCTTTAGTTCCTCTATACTTGCTTCTTATATTTGAGTGCTCTGATGGGTGCATGTGTATTTACAATTGTTACACCTTCCTTAAAAATTGACCTTTTATTACTATATAATGTTCTTCTTTATCTCTTCTGAGAGTTTTGACTTTTAAGTCTATTTTGTCTGATATAGGGATGGCTACCTCTGTTCTCTTGTCGTTACCATTTGCATGAATTATCGTTTTCAATTCTTTCACTTTCAGCTTATGTGTGTCCTTAAATTTAAAGTAAGTCTGTTGTTGACAAAAGATAGCCAGATCTTGTGTTTTTATCCATTCAGCCAGTGTGTGCCTTTTTATTGGAGAGTAAACCACTTACATTGAAAGTAATTACTGATAGAGAAGGAATACCTATTGCCATTTTGTCAATTATTTTATGTCTTATACGGTTATTTTGCCCCTCATTCCTCTTCTGCCATCTTCCTTTGTAGTAACATGCTTTGATTCCTTTCTCATTTTCTTCTGAGTATCTTCTATAGGTATTTTTCCCTGTGGTTGCCATTTATAATAATCTATTTCAACCTGATAACTTAATATCAATCACATACAAATATGTTATACTTTTACTTCTCTCCCCTCAATATATTATGTTTTTCATGTCGCAAAGTACATACTTTAAATCAGGTATCCATTAACACACTTTTATACTTATGGCTATTTTAACAGTTTGGTCTTTTAATTTCTGTGTCAGGATTAACACTGATTTAACCCCCCATCACAGTATTACTTCCCAGATGGTAAAGCGTCTGCCTACAATGCAGGAGATTCAGGTTCAATCCCTGGGTTGGGAAGATCTCCTGGAGAAGGAAATGGCAACCCACCCCAGTACTCTTGCCTGGAAAATCCCATGGACGGAAGAGCCTGGTGGGCTACAGTCCATGGGGTCACAAAGAGTCGGACACGACTGAGCAACTTCACTTTCCTTTCACTTTACAGTATTACAGCCCCCAGTATTTGTCTTTATGTTCACATTTATCAGTGAGCTTTATACTATCACATGCTTCCATGCTGCTCTTTAGTGTCTTTTTTTTTTTTCCTCCTACTTTCAGGGCTCCTTTGAGAATTTCTTATCAAGTAGGTCTAGTAGTGGTGATGAATTTCCTTAGCTTTTGTTTATCTGGGAAAGTTTTTATTTCTCTTTCATTTTTTGAAGGATAGTTTTGCTGGATGTAGTGTTCTTGGTTGGCATTTTTTTTTTCTTTTATCATTTTGACTATAACATCCCACTCCCTTCTGGACTGTAGGTCTTCTGGTGTGAAATACACTGTTTTATGAGAGTTCTTCTGCATGTGACAAGCTGATTTCCTTTTGCTGCATACAAAATTCTATTTTTGACTTCTGATAATTGATTATAATGTGTCTATGTGAGATTTCTTGGGTTCACCAAAGTTAGGACCTGTTGGACTTGTTGAAATTGGATTCCCTTTCCTTCACTAGACTGGGAAATTTTAGGTCATTATTTATTTAAATAAGTTTTCTGCCCCATTGTCTCTGTCTCTTTCTCCTTTTGTGACCACCATAATATACATCTTGGTCTACTTTACAGTACAGTGTAAGTCCCTCGGGCTTTTTTTCATTCCTTTTTATTTTTATTCTCGATTAGATAATTTCAAATTACCTATCTTTTAGTTCAATGATTCTTTCTTCTGTTTGATCAAGGCTGATCTTGAATTCCTCTAGTTTTTTCAGTTCAATAATTTATTCTTTAGCTCTAAAACTTCTATTTGGTTCTTTTTATATTTTCTATCTCTTTTTAATTTTCATTTTGTTCATATATCATTTTTCTGAGTTCACAGAATATCTCTAGAATAATTATTTTGAATATTTGTCACGTTATTCATATACCTGCTTCTTTAGGGTTGGTTGAAGATTTATCTTGTTCTTTGTAGGGGCCATGCTTCCCTTTTTCTTTGTGTGTCTTGTAACTTTGTGTTGGAATCTGCACATTTGAAAAAATAGGTATCACTTTTAGACTGTACATAGTGGCTTTGTAAAGGGGGAAGACACCAATTCCCTTGACTAGGGAGTCAGAGGTTCTATGAAGCATTTTTATAGGGGACAGGACTTCTCTGGGCCTGCATGTGCAATTTCTTAATTAGAAGGCCTGGCTGGCTTCTTTCTGAAGAGATCGTAATCTCTTGCTCCCTCTAGTGTCTGTCTGTAGCACTGCAGGTTCTCTGATTCTCAGTAGTAAGCTGCCCTGCTTTCTGCTGTTCTCAAGGGCTGCCAGGCATTCAAAGTATGCCAGCTTCCTGGCAGTGCCATGAGTCAGGTGAGGCAGATACAAGTCCCTTGGGCAGCCCTCCAAAAAGCCAGAATGCTGGACTCACACTCAACTCCTCTCCCTTTAAAGCAGAGAACCATGAGCTGGGGTATCATCTTCCAATGCCAAGCTGTGCCAACTCGAGAGAGGAGAGATTGTGAGTAAAGCAAATTAGTTTTTCTTACTCACATCAGTGTGGTTGTTCCTGGCCTTGAGATCACCTTGTGTATTTTAATATCTAAACTGTTTTCTGGAGTTCTCATAATGATATTTTTTTAAATTAATTTATTTTTTATTGAAGGATAATTGCTTCACAGAATTTTGTTGTTTTCTGTCAAACCTCAACATGAATCAGTCATAGGTATACATATATCCACTCCCTTTTGAACCTCCCTCCCATATCGCTCCCCATCCCATCCCTCTAGGTTGATACAGAGCCTGTATTTGAGTTTCCTGAGCCATACAGCAAATTCCTGTTGGCTATCTATTTCACATATGGTGATGTAAGTTTCCATACTACTCTTTCCATACATCTCACCTGTTGTTCCATACATCTCTCCTCCCCTCTCCCCATGTCCATAAGTCTATTCTCTATGTCTGTTTCTCCATTGCTGCCCTGTCAGTACCATTTTTCTAGATTCCATATATATATATATATATATATATATATATATAT
>NW_011494753.1:6658983-6675816 GCF_000754665.1 Bison bison bison
ATTTACCTCATTAGAACTGACTCAAATGTGTTCCTCTTTGTGGCTGAGTAATATTCCATTGTGTGTATGTACCACAACTTTTTTATCCATTCATCTGTTGATGGACTTCTAGGTTGCTTCCATGTTCTAGCTATTGCAAATAGTGCTGCAATGAACAATGGGATACGTGTCTTTTTCAATTTTGGTTTCCTCAGGGTATATGCTTAAGAGTGGGATTGCTCGGTCGTATGGTGGTTTTATTCCTAGTTTCTTAAGGAATCTCTATACCGTCTTCCATAGTGGCTGTATCAGTTTACATTCCCAGCAACAGAGCAAGAGTGGTCCCTTTTCTCCACACACTCTCCAGCATTTATTGTTTGTAGACTTTTTGATGATGGTCATTCTCACTGGAGTGAGGTGATATCTCATTGCAGTTTTGATTTGCATTTCTCTAATAATGAGTGATGTTGAGCATCTTTTCATGTGTTTTTTAGCCATCTGTATGTCTTCTTTGGAGAAATGTCTGTTTAGGTCTTTTTCCCACTTTTTGATTGGGTTGTTTGCTTTTCTGGTATTGAATTGCATGAGCTACTTGTATATTTTGGAAATTAATCCTTTGTCAGTTGTTTCCTTTGCTATTATTTTCTCCAATTCTGAGGGTTGTCTTTTCACCTTGCTTTTGGTTTCCTTTGCTGTGCAAAAGCTTTCAAGTTTAATCAGGTCCCAGTTGTTTATTTTGTTTTTATTTCCTTTACTCTAGGAGGTGGGTCATAGAGGATCTTGCTTTGATTTATATCATCGAGTTTATAACGGTATTTTAGTTTGTATATAGTTGCTAAGTGTTTCTTTGGGAATGGGAACTGGGACTATCTATTTTGCCAGTTTGCTCTTTTTCACTGGTCTTTTTATTGCCTTCTAATGGTCATGTGTAGTCTCCTTAAGGAGACATTTTGAAGGTAGAGGCCTTGATATTACACTTTCCTCTGCAGTGTAATGATTTAGGCACAGAGAAGATTCTTAACACTCAGTTATTGAAATCTGCTTTAACATAGTTTAAAGTTTTCATACTTTTTGAAGATAATGCCTATCTAAATGTACTGTATTTATAGGGCTCCAAATAAATTCCTCAAGACCTTATCCTAAAAATCCTACTTTGAATCTATACTGCAAGAAAAAACACATACTTTTTCAGTGCCACCCATGCTAATTTGGCTTTTGTAAAAATCATAATCCAGAATTGTAGAATTTCTACCCTTCAAGGCATAGGCAAATCCAAATTCTCCCCGAAAGTCTCCAATACTCCAAGTTAGAACTCATTCATCAAATATTTAGCAGGCATTTCCTTATGTGCCAGGTACTTTTCTAGGCTGTATGCACTACTCTGTAGCTCTGATTGTGTTACAGAACTTCTCACAGCTTTTGTTTAATATTAATGTATGCAAGTTGCTCATTCTTCAACCGTGGGCTTCTAGAATGAAGGAACTGTGTCCAATTCACCTCTGCAATCCTGGCATCTGTACAACGCTTTGCACATAATTGAGATGCAATACAAGAATGCTAAAACAAACTCCAAACAGCTAGATTAGGGGAGAAAAGCCTCCTAAACCATCTCAGTTTGCCGAAGAAAGGCTGACCTGCCCTATAATCAGTTGTCATATAAATTCCATCAGATCTTAATTAATTAACTTCTTTTATGCTTCTTTATAATCCTTCTGGAAAATGTGTGATGACAGTTTCCTACCCTTTGCTGAAAGGGTACTTACAAGTTAGTGATCCATATTTCAGTTACACGTACATCAAAACAAGGTAGCAATAAAAATGTAAATTCACAAGTGATTTCCAGAAATGTAAAAATAACCACCACCACCTCTACCTCTCCAACTTAGAAAATATACCCACCTCTTTCAATTATCACACACTCCATCACAGCAGTATTAGAATTGACAGAGAATAAAAAGCCAAAAAGAACAGTAAAGACCAGGAAGTGCCACGTTTAAGGGAAGGAGGGATAAAATGTGTTTGACAAACTAATGTCCCAGGATTCAAGTTCTAAACTGAACAAAATAAACTTAGAATGCGGTGAAATTCATTGGTTGGGAGATTAAAAGCTTTCCGAGTGTTAAGAAATCTTGAGGTCACAAGTAAGGGAATATTATTCAAAGGAAACTGGGGCTTTCAAAGTAGAGGGAAAAGGATCAAGCTACTTACAAGCTCCTGGCACATGGTAGGCACTTAATAAATGAAAGCTATTATGAGGAGCTACGGTCTAGCTTTGTGATGTCCCGGGCAGAGGCTACCGACCTCCTTTCTCTGTGCTTCACCATACTCTGTACAGGCTGACATCACACCATTTTTATGTGCAACCTACATATCTGTTCCTACTCCAAAGCAGGAATTTCCTGGATGGTCAGGATCATACCCTACACTTCTCTGCAACTGGAAATAGTAGGCACTTATAATTATTAAGTGAGAGAATAAACAAACTACCTTATATGATGAGAACAGGTTTTGATCAGAAAAGAATGAAGAGCTAGGATGGAAGATCTTGTCTGTAAGTCTTCTTGCTCATTCCTTCACATTTCAAACACCATTCCCTTTTGTTGCTTGTTCTGTTCAAAGTACATTTATGTATCTTCTTCCATTACCAATATAAGAACAGGTTTCACACAGTAAATTCTTTCAGATAATGCGGCATGGAATAGTTGGAGAGCATGGTTTTTTTTTTTTTTTCCACTTCTTATTTTGAAATAATTTAAAATTGGTAATGGAACCATAGAAATTATATACTTTGAACAGGGTAAAGTAACAGAAGAGAATGGCTTTGAAATGTGAAGGAATAAGCAAGAAGACTTTAAAACGGGATATGCTGCAAAAATAGTAGAGTTCCCTTCATCCGTATCCCTACTGCTAACATTTTGAAAAACCACGGTATAATTACTGAAAGCAAGAAATCAACATTGAGCCAATAAAATTAACTATTCTACAGACCTTATTTGAAGTTTCAGGTTTTCTCACGAACATCCTTTTTCTAATCTAGGATCCCACGTTACATTTCATTGTCAGATCTCCTTAGATTCCTCCAATCTGTGACAGTTCTTCAACTTTTCTATGTCTTTCATGACACTGACACTTTTGAAAAATGAGTCAATTTTTGTGCAGAATGTCCCTCGACTGGGGTTTGACAGACCTAGCTTGGGCTCTTGACTCCATGACTATCCATGTAGCCCTGGGCAAGTCAACCTTTCTCAGACTCAAGTTTCTTCACCTGTAAAGCAGTATACTAACACTGACTTTGTTTTAAAAATGAAATGAGGCAAAATATATTAAAATGCCTGGGACATAAGGTCATACAACAAATGCTAAGTCTTTCTCCTTGTCCCTGGCTTTGAAATATTTCTGATAGAAATTTTTGCTAAAATCCATTACCTGTATTTCAATGCCTTATTTTATAGATAAACCATATATAACTTAGCCCTCAAGTGATGACTCAGTGTCATCATAAACAACCCTTATTGCACTGCATTGTTCTAGGTCTGTGTTTTTGTCCTTTCTCACTGCTGTCCCTTCTCTTTGTCATGAGAAGAGCAGGTAAGAGCCTCATCATTTCCTTTCTGATTTTCAGCTTGAAACATATGGGAATCCATTTGTTTACTTATATATTCATCAACAATGTGCTGAACCTACTGTGTCAGGCCCTGTTTTAGGATTTTGGAGAAAGTGATGAATCACCTCCTGTCCTCATTGATTTTATGGCTAGTTGGGGAAATGGACAAGTAAGCAGCTGATTACATTCAATGTGATTAATCCTATGAATGACCTAATGTACCGGAGCATATAAGAACACCTAACCTGGACTTGGGGAGAGGGTCAGGCTGGGGAAGGTTTCATGAAGAAAGTGCCATTATGTCTTAGTAAAGGTCTCAGGATGTAGAAATTAACCAGATGGAGAAGGAAAGAGAGCAAAAGGCTCACAGTTTAGGGAAAAGCTATTAGAACTACGTGCTGAGTAAAATAAATCGGTTCTGAAAAATAAATCTCCTGTGTTATAAACTTGCAGCTTGAGAGTGATTTTGTGCCAATACCTCAGGGGCTCAGAAACTTCACCAGGAAACTTCTGGTCCCAGGGCTGTGTTCTGGAGGCTGCAGTTGACAGACCTAAACCTTTGGATATTATCCTGAGCTTACCTCTTTCAACATCTGTGGACTGAAGGAAAATTTAAGGCTACAATTGGCTGCTTGCTCCTATTTCAAAAGTATAACAGGTTTGCCCCTTTGTGACAGAGGAATTTCTTGCTTCAAAAAATACATCAAGAGCCCTCAAAAAGTCCGTCTTAAATTGACCTTTTTAAAAAAAATCCATTTTCTTTAATATCTTCTCCCACCATTCACCCTGCCTCATCACTGAGGCATTACTTCCCTTTCTTTATGTTTCTTACCAAGTTAAACACAAACTGACCCTTTAAACTGAGCTGGCAAGAGAGGTTATGAGACTTTCTTCCCTTGTACAGCACTAGTTTCTATGACCTCAGAGATACGGCTTTGAGCCTAACTCATTCCAAAGTCCCAGTCTAACCATGGAAATCTGTGATCTCGGCAAGTGCTACAGGTACATTATCCATCAAACACTGGGACTTAGGAGAATGCATTATAAGATTTTCAAATGAAGAGGTTTTTCTGCCAGTTCCTATTTTACTCTCCCAATCATCTTCACTTTTTTTTCAATCTGGAGAATAAATAAGATGGCTTCTTTTAGTTTTCTCCATAGGGGATATTTTTCAAATCTTAACTGCTTCTAATTCAAAGCAATAATATTACATACCGTCAACTGGTGTATGAGGAGGTCCATTAAGAAGGTAATCTTGTTACTAAACAGAACATCAATGCAGTTTTCTGAACAGTTATTGCAGGTGAGGTTGTAAACATTGATTGCATTGCAAAGAGACCTAACACAAGGAGAAAAACACCATTTATAAAACTTGTGCAGTTCTTCTCTAAACAATGTGAAATACACAAAATGAATGGTATAAAAGCAGCAGGCATGGGATAGAAATCACTCTTAAAAAACCAACCCAAATATTACTAGGTGCAAGGTCCATCAGCTAGACATAAAAGCTTTTAATTTTTATCCACAGCCTAGTGTTCATTAGAAAGGAATTCTTGCCTCTTATTAATGCAGCAGCAGGCAATGGAAATGTACTTACCCATCTACTGACAATGTCCTAATAATCTAAGATTAGATGTTACCCAGGAATTTTGGGATCTAGAATTTTTTAACAGTATCTGGAAAAAAGAGTGTGCCAAACCTCCTGTTGCCAGGTCTCCTGGTTGACAAGGGCAGATAATGAAGGAAAGGAGAACACACGAAGAGAAACTACAGGTTTTCCCTTGTGAGACAAGAACTGCAGAGGTCTGGGGAGTGAGGCCACACCTGCTCAGAGATTGTATGGACAGACCCAGAGTGCCTCAGCAGGGGAGGACCTACGGAGTGAACAGTCTCGGGTCAAACCCATCAAAGAAATGTGTTTTTTTTCCTTTTCCCTTGGGATTAAAAAATTATATCCCATTTTTCAAAGAAATTTTTGGAGCAACAAATTCAATGGGCATTCTTGTGAGTGCTTTGAAAACTGTAATTAACCTGCACTGCCTGAGTGATCAATGTTGATTCTGGCCTCACTAAATCCCCTGCTTAAGTCCTATGTACAAATGTTTTGATTTAGTCCCTTACAACCAATCCTCTAAAACAATAATTCTTTACGTGTGAACCATAGACCGGTAGCATCAATATCACCTGGAAACTTGCAGAAATGCAAATTCTCAGACTTCACCCCAGATCTACTAAACACTAGAAACTTTGGGGGTGGGGTCCAGCAATTTGTGTTTTAATGAATTTCACTTTTTTTAAACAAAATTCCAGACCACTGCTCTGGAATAGGGGCTCTAGAGTTTGACAGAGCACTAGCATCACCTGTATATCTTTAAAGATACAGACTTGCCTGAATTCCTCCCCTGGAGATGCTAGTGGGAATGGGAGGGCTCTAGACATTCAGCATGTTTCAAAAGCTCTATGAGCAATTCTGATGTACAGGCAGAGTTGAGAAGCATGGGTCTAAGAATCAACATGTAAGTATTCATTTGTTCAACAAATATGTAATTCCCTATGATTTTTCAGGCATTGTGCTAGGTAGACAAGACAGACAAGCTCTCTGTTCTCATGGAGCTGATGCTCTAGTGGGAGAAAGATGGTAAAGACAGCCCCTGTTGTAATCATCTGTTTGTCTGATATAGTGGTACTTGCTTCAACATAATTGATAGGTTCCTGAAACTTGAGCATTAGAGTATGTTGGTTAAGAGGAGAGATACTGGAATAAGATACTAGGTTAGAAACCTAGTTCTGTCATTTGAGGTTTTAGCAAGTTACTCATTTATATCTTAGCATCCAATTTCTTATCTGTAAAACTGAGATAATAATACCTAAGCTTCACATGGTCATCATCAGAATTAAATGAAATAATAGATGCAAAGTACTTAGGATGGTGTCTGGCACGTGGTTAAATAATTCATAATGATAGGTTCATTAGAGTTATTAATCTCATTATTCTTGTTATGAATAAGTCACAATTAAAACAGTTAAAAATCAAATCAAATTAAAGCATGCTATGAAACCTGTAATTTCCAGAATAATAAAGCACCATGCTTCGTAAATTTTTACATGGAATACTGGCATGAACAATGAAAGGACTCTAAGTTGAAGGGAGCAGGAGGAGGCTCAGCTCCAGCCTGACTTAACCCCTGAGGACTGTACAGGAAATCCTGGCCTACGTGTAACTCATTTACGACACATCAGTTGGAGGTTCTACCTAACAAATCCCCCACAAGTGCCATTCAGCACTATTTCATTTATTAGCTAACGCATTTAGATTTGGCAAGAGTGCTTTTCTTTTCAGGTAAAAAAATAACATGTAATTGTGATTATAAAAATAATTTTAAAGATAATTGTAATAACTGTGAGAAAGAGAGCACAAATAAACAGTAAAAAACTATGAAGAGGTGATTTGGTACTTGTACTTCCAGTCTTCTCGTCTCAGAAATATTCACTTAGTTAATATGTGTAAAATGAATATTTCTCCATGATATTTAATATTCTTCCATAACACCGGTCTTCAATTTTTTACAAAAGCAGCTTTCTTACTTTCTTACTCAGAAGCTTAACAGCTAACGAAATCTTTTTCAGAAGCTTAAACCAAAGAACAGATAAAATCAGAGTTGCTCTGACTGAAGTAGAAGTAGACCCAGAGACCTACTCTGTTCTCCTCTCAAAGAGCCTTGAAATACTCCTCAGAGGCCTGGGGGTGTGTACCCTTGGAGTACAGGAAACACTCCTGCGCTTTAACACCAATACGATGAACTTGGTACCTTTCTGACTAGGAGTGATGACCTTAGCACAACACACAACCAAGAAGCATGGTGAAAAGTGCCTCCCCCTTACTTATGTCCTTCAGCCTCTCATTTCCCTACCTTAGAAATCACCACGGTTACTAGTGCACATATCCTTCCAGGAGTCTGTGCATATGCAAGAGTTTTCCCCCCTACACAAATGGTACTTTACGAGATTTGGAGGGTGAAGTGAGCCAAGGCCATCTTTTGCTGTTGGCTGTCATCAAGCAAGGTTTGGAAATGTGAGGCTTCCCTGCAGTAGACTCAGGCTCCCTTTTCCAGATTCTGTGTGTCAAGAACCAGTGGGGTAACTTGTACTATTTGATTTCCTAATCTCTGATCTGCAGCTTCCAATACCCATTGTGGTTTCCTGAGTGTGGGAGAAAGTTGTGTGTGGCATTAGCGTCTTCCTTCCTTCCTTTTTTGGCCTCAGAGGGAGCAGTGCCCCCAGTGGATACGTTTGGTATTGTTCTGGAGTCAATAAAGAGGCCTGCAACCTTTTCCAACAGATTTGTAAGCATCCAATTTCTTATTTTAAATTCCTTTTCTGATTAAACTGCTTAAACTAAGAAGTACTGTAGCTTTTAAAAGAAGGAAGAGGATCATCCAGTGTATGTAAAATTTTACATCAATCAATTTCTTACTATTGTATCCAATTTTCAACATAATGGCAACCCTGTTTTAATAGTCAGAGTTCTTAGTTACAAGCCAGGGGAAGAAAGCTCTGGTTGATTTAAACAGGAAGGAAATTAACTGACAAGCTTTGGGTATATCATAGGATTTAGAAAATACAGGCATCAAAGTTATACTGCATGGACCAATATCCAAATCACACACCAGGAACCTGATCCGCTAAAACAAAACAAAACAAAACAAAAAACTCCGGGCACCATATGTCACAGCTTGAACTCACACTATGACCTTGGACAACAGATGCAGCTGCCTGCAACTGTCAAAGGAATAGAGTTTGGGATGTCCTTGCTTCTTACTTTATTAGCCTCAGAGTAAAAGTCTGGAGTGGCTATGCTGGGTGGTGAAGCCTAGGTCACAAGTTTATATCCTAGACACAAAGAGCACTGGGAAGCGGACACTGGTATGCTCACGCACTGCAGAGGAGGGCCACACTGTGCCTGGGAACTCCATAAGGACAGGAGGTGCTCACTGCACAGCCAACGTTCACCACAGCTGTGCTGAGCAAATCCTTCTGCCTCCTGAGAGTAAATGTTCAGTAATGACAATGTGGTTCAAAGGATATGAAGATTTACTTTAAGATTTTTGATAGACATTGCAAAATTCAAACTGCCTTCCAGAAAAAAAGTATTTTAAATCAATTTATACTCCCAGAAAAAGTTCATCCATGTTTTCACTAACATCAGACACTTTCATTTTTAAAATCTGTTACTCATCTGACAGCTAAAAATGTTAAAGGTTGCATTTCTTTAATTGCTAGTGTGATTAAGGACTTTTCACTTCATGTGCTTATTGGCAATGTGCATTTATATTTTCTTTAATTATCACTGTGAACCTTTTACCCATTTTTCTATGGAGGGTTGTCTTTTTCTTATTGATTTATAAGGCACTTTACCAATAACAAAGGTATTAACCTTTTTATTTGTTTATTGGCTGTAATAGGTCTCCGTTACAGTACGCGGGATCTTTGTGGTGGTGCACAGACTCTCAAGTTGTGGTGTGTGGACTCTGAAGAGTGTGGGGTCAGTAAAGGCTACACTCGGGCTTAGTATTTGCAGTGTGCTGGCATGGCATGTGAGGTCTTAACTCCCGACGAGAGACTGAACCCAAGTCCCCTGCATTGCAAGGCAGATTCTTAACCGCTGGACCACCAGGGAAGTCTGATATGAACCTTTTATCATCATATACAGCAAAATAAATTTTCCTGTCTGTTGCTTATCTATATTTTTTGCTTTTTGTCATAAAGAATGGTTTCATTTTTATTTGATAAAATCTGTCAAAATTTCCCTTTCGTATATCTGGATACTGTGTCAGACTTAGAAGAATCTTCCTACTTCAGCATTACAAAAATATTCTTTGAAATTTACTTCTGGTAAATTTAAATTTAAATACTTCTGGTATTTTCATAGATTTTACATTTAAATACAAGATATGAAATTGATTGTGGGGTAAGGTATGATGTAAGTAGCCATTTACACTTATCTTTTTTTTTTTTAATTAAAAAAAATTTTTTTTTTACTTTACAATATTGTATTGATTTTGCCATACATCAACATGAATCTGCCACGGGTGTACACATGTTCCCAATCCTGAACCCCCTTCCCACCTCCCTCCCCATCCCATCCCTCTGGGTCATCCCAGTATCCTCTATTTAAAAATTTTTATTGAAGATTTTTCTCTTTTTCTTAATGATTTATAAGGATTCTCTCATTATGTATCTATAACAAAGGGTTAATACATGTTGTTAATATTTTTTTCAGTTTATTTACTGCCAATAATTTTGCTCATTATTTTTAAGGCATTTTTAATATACTGAAGCTAAACAATTTTATGTAGTCAAACAATTCTTTGTGATTTATTTTCTCTTCCTGTCCCTTTTTCCTTTAAAAAGTTATCCTTTACCATGAGATGAGGTAACTACATGTTTGTATCTAGCCATTTGCATTTATTTAATCATCACTGTGTGTGGTAATGTTATGGTTTTATAATTTACTATCAAATCATTTAAAATTTATTTTGATGTGTGGCATGAAGCAGAAGCCTAAATTCCCTCCCCCACCCAAGAAATTCTTGAATAATTCACCTTCTCTCTACTGGTTTGAAATGCCACTTTTACTATAACTATATACACAGGATGTGTTTCCCCGGTTTTCTAGTCTAGTTGATAATTTATGTAAGTTCTGTAATATATAAAGCCAATAACACACTGCTTTATGTATGGCAGCTGTACAGTGGGACTAATATATACAACTATAGATCTCTCAAAGTTTCAAAAATGAGGGTACTATATTTAGAATGACATGTGGAATTTATAGTTCTATTATTGTATCCTCTTTTTCCTTTGATTTTGATCTATATTTTTATAGTCTTGATTTCTAATCTCTCTTTTTTCTTAGTCAATGAAAACTCTACAACTGATCTAAACTCTTTTGTGGAATATCCCAGGGCATAAGTAAATCTACACATGGAAAAGCAAACAGCACAGGGTGTGGGATTATTGTCCTAACGCCCTCTGTGCTTTACATTAAAGACACTGCATTTACTAGTAAAGTGCAGAATGTTACATCTATATAGTCTTATGCTTACAAAACCTTCCCAAGAAAACTTCCACAAAGAAACTGGTTTCTGATGAGAAAAAATGGGCGGGGGGAGTATAAAAAATCCCAGGGGTCAGGAAAAACTTGTCCACTCAGTAGAACTTGTTTGAAAGACAACCTCTATTTGAAGAGCACCTGTCTTAGAACGATCACTTCTTTGAACCCAGCTTGGGTGGTCTGCCCAAGCAGCTTTCCTTGTAATTTAAAACCCAAATGACTGGAAGCACTTTTTAACATCAAACAGAAAGCCCCAGATTTTAAAAGTATCTTCTGAGAAGACAGTAAAATCTTACTGTCCATTCCGTCAAAAGTACACTGTGGTTGGGGGTGGACATAAAGGTTTTCTGACCCAGATAATCATGAATACATGAGTGAATCTTGTATCAGTAGGTCTTCTCACTAAAAATGTTTTCTCTGAAAAACAGAGGACAGAAAAGGCATCACGAAGGTGGGTTTGTTTTTTTTAATCCAAGAAGAACATAATTTGAATACAAGTATAGTATACCTCAGACATTAAGATTAGTATCTAAGATGTTATGAAATAGTTAAATAGAAAAGCCCTAGAGAGCTGCAGCCGAAGAGGACTTGATAATATCACTTAGGAAGTACGTAAGTTTATAACCTTACGCGGGTTCATACTGACTAAGGCTTTTCAGAAAACACTGTTCACAAATCCATTATCTGATACCAGTGTCAAGAAAGCAGACATTTAAAAACAACTGCCATTGGCAGTTTAAAACCAGAACACTTATAAATTATAATTTACCAAATGCCTTTGGTTTGCATTAAGCATTTATTCATAATAGATGGCATATCACTTACATACATGGAAGTGAGTGAAGGCTTTATGTTCCTGTGGAGCAAAATCCTGTGCCAAGTAACGGAGTCACAACAATACAGCTGCAAAGAGAAACTGGGAATTTTTGTAAATTATTGCTTCAGCCCTCATGGAAAGAAAGAACGGGCTTGATGTGAATAAGTGTAGGAAAGGACAGAATATTACAAATGACAGAGGATGGTTAGCAAATGATATTGTTTAAGGAAAGATTATCTGGACTGAACCAGAACACACAGACCTGGAGTAATACCAGTTTCCTAGGGAGGGGTGAAATGAATATTAAAACTAGAGCTCCCAAACATATTATAATTTACCAAGTACATTTTGTTTGCATTAAGCATCTAATAAATGGTATATAGTTTATATTCATCATTTTCAAATTATGCTTTGTCATTATAAAGCTCCAAACTAAAACAACTTGTTTAGATACTATCAAAAAGAATTATCTGAAACTAGGGAGAAGCAACTGCAGCTAGAATTCTAACAAGCTTGCGAAGAGCTGACTCATTGGAAAAGACCCTGATGCTGGGAGGGATTGGGGGCACGAGGAGAAGGGGACGACAGAGGATGAGATGGCTGGATGGCATCACAGACTCGATGGACGTGAGTTTGGGTAAACTCCAGGAGTTGGTGATGGACAGGGAGGCCTGGCGTGCTGTGATTCATGGGGTTGCAAAGAGTCAGACACGATTGAGCGACTGAACTGAACTGAACTGCACCCACCAAGCAAGTGGCTGCTCACGCAATGGGGCCTGTGATGTAGGCCTGGCCCTGAAGGCCTGGCCCACATGAAAGCTGCATGTGCCAGTTCTGAAGGCTAAAAACAGACTAGTGTCAAAGCACTGAAAACTCTATTATACAACTACTCTTGAGTGACTTCTAGTTCAGGTCCTTGATTCATCCTTTGTGGAGTCCTCACAGCATACAGCACCGAGCTGGCTGGGCACAGGGATGTCTACATGAAGGGACAACCGTCTTCCTTGTTTCAAGCAGAACATACAAGAAATAACTGCGGAACATACCAATACATTATTAGCCACATTTTCTACTTTTAAACAATCATTAGAATGACTAGGGGTGGGAGCCCCATCCCCTAGCTAAAAGTGTCTCGTAATTTTGTACTGATATTTCAGGACTCAAAAGCATTTTTCCTTCAAACTCTTCTATACAACAGCTCTCTTTCCTCTCTTTGACACAGAGAATAACAAAATTCAAATACTGAACTAGTACAATTAGATAAGCAGGTCTTGGTTAATAAGAGAATGCCTTCTCCAGGCTTCCCTGGTAGCTCAGTGGTAGAGTCAGCCTGCCAATGCAGAAGACATGGGTTTGATTCCTGGTCCAGGAAGATGCCAACTGCTGTGGAACAACTACGCCCGTGGGTCACAACTACTAAGCCTGTGCTCTAGAGCCTGGGAAGAGCAACTACGGAAGCCTGCCTGCCCTAGAGCCTGTGCTTCACAACAAGAGAAGGCCTGCCAGCATCAGAGACCCAGCGTCAGAAACTAAAATAAATAAAACTTTAAAAAAAGAAGAAAATGTTTTTTTTGGCAAGAAATCTGGGGACAGAAGAATGATGCAGAAAATTTAACAATAAACAGATGATTCAGTTTTAATATTTTTGTGACCACAGAGAAGGTGGATTTGTGACAGAATTTTGGGGTATTTTTGCAGTGGACATTTGAATCAGTGTGAGCTGCAGGTAAAGAAGAAAACTTTTCCCCACTGGCACTGTGATGGTTAGCATAAATTCACACAGCCTTCTCCACCTCTGACTTCCTCCTTTCTGACGCTACAACACTTAGGGTGGGTGTGGATAGCCGAGGAGCCAACATCCAGGAACTGGAAATAAAAGACAGCTCAAGACTGGGGTAGAGAAGGGATGCTGATAGTGCTGCCGACCAGCCAGTCTTTGCTCCGCAGATGTAAATTATGTGCCTTCTACACCTCAGTTTGCATCAAAACTCAATGTAACAATTATAAATGATTACTACACTGCATATCATATTCTACAATGTAACATTTTAAAAACACTAAAAGTAATTTTTTAATTCAGGGATTTTCCTAAGTATAATGATGCCTCAGAGCAGGAGAAAGAAATCTTCAACTAGATGAGTTATTTCAAAGATTCTTGTTTAGCTGGTGAATTTGGTATAATTAGAATAAGCAGTTTAATTATTCCACAGAGACACACTCTAATTTTAAATGAGAAATCACATATATTTTAAGTACAACCTAATTAGACTTCTTGCGTTTCCTAAAATTAACCTCCCACTGAGATGGTGTTTTGTTGCAAAGATTAGAATAATACATTTAAAAATTAGGATGAACATAAAATTAAAACATTAATTTGAAGTCTAGTGTTAAACTCTGTCTTGTCTAATAAAAAGACAGCTATGATTAGCTAGTCTTTAGATATGTTCTTAAGTAGGATCTGGTTATATAATTTTAAAGTCACAATTAAACATGTAGGCTCTGGAGAAGACCCCAGGTGGCGTGCAGTGTTAAACAGCAGATTAAAGTCGACACAACTAATTTCTTTACTTTAATCTTATTAGTGGTATAACAGCTGTCATCTGTAACCATTTCTGTGCTGCCTTTTGAGACAAACAAAATGCCTCAATATGTCAAATGGAGAACAGTATTTATCAATCACTATGGTAACCCACTCCAGTATTCTTGCTGGGAAAATCCCATGGACAGAGGAGCCTCATGGGCTACAGTCCGTAGGGTCACAAAGAGTTGGACACGGCTGAGCACACAACACACACACACAAACACACACACAGCTAATCAGCTTTCAAAATAGCTTTTTAAACTTTCATTATCTTGAGGAAAGTTATTTACTTTTAGTAAATCTTGATCTAAAAATAGCTATTTAGAATTACAATAATCCTGCCTAGAAATAAGGAATTGTTTGTTAACAATGGATTGTATCCTAAACTTCACCCACACCAGCAAATAACATTTGATTAACACTTAATGAGAGGCTGTAATGTAGCAGACACATAAGGTGGTATGTGGTTTCCACCTCTATATCTATATCTGGTATTGATGGGAAATAAGTCTTATGATGAATTTACTCTGTATTTACCACCTGATTTAAATCATGAAAAGGGTATTGAAGGTAACACAGAGATGTTGTACTGCTTTTGTAGACTTCACTGCTAGATCTTCTCTGAATATTTTGTCTCATACACACAAATAGTTACAAGTGGTTTTGGTTCATCTTTCTGAACTTCTGTTAGATCATTCTTCTTGTCCCCCTTTGGCTCTTAACCAGACTGAAAACCTCTCTCTTGGGTGTTACCACGTAGGCAATAAGATAGTAAAGGGAGAATACCAGAATAGAATGCTCAGTTCTAGCTGCCGACGTGATAAGAGACGATAAATCATTCAGTGTTTTTAAGCCTTAGTTTCTTCATTTATATAATGTGATAAATTGATGAACATGTGTCAAAGACTCTGTTAAATAAATGTAATATATTTATTAATATAAATAGCTTTATTACTCTTATATTTCTGACAATGCCAAGTGTTTTGCAGGGACTCATTACAACTTCTTTGTAAAGGTTTTCTCTATCTCTCACTCATCCTTTAACCACAATACTAAACAAAGTGCTAACCACATGGCAATAAAAGTATATATTAAATGAGTGAATTCCTCTTTGGGTAAAACAGCATAAGCAATAAGGGCTTAAATTAACGTAATAGAAAGATGAGACAATAATACAAAGATGAGGAATGAAAAAGATATAAACTTTCTTCAAAATGTGAAAACAATAAGGAATAAATAATATCTTTCACTTTTCCCTGAATGAGTCATTTTGTCCAATGCACTCGAACTTAATTATTTTTTATACTGTACTGACAGTGTCCTAATAATATCAAAATGTTTACACCTTCCAAAGTGTGCCAGGTTATTTCAGGTCTCCATGTTCTTGCACATGCTGTGCTCTCTGCTGAGGAAGAGTTGTTAATTTGACAAACTCTGAATCTATCTTTTAAAACCTATAGGAAAGACTCTGTCTTCCTCTGGCTGTTAATGACACCATCCTTTCACTGTCTCTGCACTTGGCGCATTCTTGTACAGTTACACTTAGCATCAAATTACCTTTTCCCTGTTTAGCTCACTTTTTAATGAATGAGCCTGCTGATGGTTATGGACACAGTTTTATTTCCACAACTCTACTGCTCAGCACACAACCAATGGTACCAATCCCCCAGGTGCGTGAGGAAATGTGTAATAACACATTTGGTTGTCACAATGACTGGGGGCAGAGGTATTTAATGGGTCAAGGAATGTCACACAGCATGGGGTGTGTGACCCAGTGCCATTAGTGTCCCAGGCCAGAGTGTGACAACTCACAAAGCCCTTCCATATACGTTACATTTCACCTTCACAACCCTGCAAGGCAGAAAGCTTTTCCCCATTCCCCAGATGAAAAATCCTACAGCACAATGAGGTCTTAAAGGCAGGTCTGACATTAAACACTGGCAAAGCTGGTATTTGAACTCTAATGCTCTGATTCTAAATCCCAGCTGAGTTTAATTCATTAGTGCATTATAGTCCCTTGTCTCTAATTCTAAATACAGATCCTGGCTTGAGTCCTAGAACTAATCAAATGAGAAAGTGAATATGTTTATTGTTGTTCAGTCGCTAAGTAGTGTCTGCCTCTTTGCAACTCCATGGACTGCAGCACACCAGGCTTCCTTGTCCTTCACCATCTTCTGGAACTTGCTCAAACTCATGTCCATTGAGTTGATGATGCCATCTAACCATCTCATTCTTAGCCGCCCCCTTCTCCTCTTGCCCTCAATCTTTCCCAGCATCAGGGTCTCTTCCAATGATTCGCTCTTTGAATCAGGTGGCCAAAGTATTGGAGCTTCAGCTTCAGCATTCAGTTCAGTTGCTATCAGTCGTGTCCGATTCTTTGTGACCCCATGAATCGCAGCACACCAGACCACCCTGTCCATCACCAACTCCTGGAGTTCACTGAGACTCACGTCCATCGAGTTGGTGATGCCATCCAGCCATCTCATCCTCTGTCGTCCCCTTCTCCTCCTGCCCCCATCCCTCCCAGCATCACAGTCTTTTCCAATGAGTCAACTCTTTGCATGAGGTGGCCAAACTACTGGAGTTTCAGCTTCAGCATCATTCCTTCCAAAGAAATCCCAGGGTTGATCTCCTTCAGAATGGACTGGTTGGATCTCCTTGCGGTCCAAGGGATTCTCAAGAGTCTTCTCCAACACCACAGGTCAAAAGCATCAATTCTTCAGTGTTCAGCCTTCTTC
>NW_011494753.1:6676332-6735566 GCF_000754665.1 Bison bison bison
TTCCATGTGCAGTTCTAACTGTTGCTTCCTGACCTGCATATAGGTTTCTCAAGAGGCAGGTCAGGTGGTCTGGTATTCCCATCTCTTCCAGAATTTCCCACAGTTTATTGTGATCCACACAGTCAAAGGCTTTGGCATAGTCAATAAAGCAGAAATAGATGTTTTTCTGGAACTCTCTTGCTTTTTCCATGATCCAGCGGATGTTGGCAATTTGATCTCTAGTTCCTCTGCCTTTTCTAAAACCAGCTTGAACATCTGGAAGTTCATGGTTCACGTATTGCTGAAGCCTGGCTTGGAGAATTTTGAGCATTACTTTACTAGCGTGTGAGATGAGTGCAATTGTGCGGTAGTTTGAGCATTCTTCGGCATTGTCTTTCTTTGTATTAGTCCTTCCAATTAATATTCAAGGTTGATTTCTTTTAGGATTGACTGGTTTGATTTCCTCGATGTCCAAGGAATTCTCAAGAGTCTTCTCCAACATCACAGTCTAAAAGCATCAATTCTTCAGCACTCTGCCTTTTTTACAGTCCAACTCTCACATCCATACACGACTACTGGAAAAACCATATCTTTGACTATATGGATCTTTGTCAGCAAAGTGATGTCTCTACTTTTTATAACACTATCTAGGTTTGTCATAGCTTTTCTTCCAAGCAGCAAGCATCTTTTAATTTCCCGGCTGCAGTTACCATCCATAGTGATTTCAGAGTCCAAAAGAATAAAATATGTCACTGTTTTCACTTTCCCCATCTATTTGCCATGAAGTGATGGAACCAGATGCCATGATATTTGCTTTTTGAATGCTGAATTTTAAGCCAGCTTTTTCACTCACCTCTTTCACTTTCATCAAGAGGCTCTTTTGTTCCTCTTCACTTTATGCCATTAGAGTAGTATCCTCTGCATATCTGAGGTTGTTGATACTTCTCCCAGCAATCTTGATTTCAGCTTGCAAGTCATTCAGCCCAGCACTTCAAATGATGTACTTTGTATAGAAGTTAAATAAGCAGGGTGACAATACACAGCCTTGTCATACTCCTTTCTCTATTTGGAACCAGTCCGTTGTTCCATGTCCGGTTCTAACTGTTGCTTCTTGATCTGCATACAGGTTTCTCTGGAGACAGGTAAGGTAGTCTGGTATTCCCATCTCTTTTAAGAATTTTCCACAGTTTGTAGTGATCTACATAGTCAAAGGCGTTAGCAGAGTCAATGAAGCAGAGGTAGATGGTTTTTTGGAATTACCTTGCTTTTTCTATGAACCAATGGATGTTGGCAATTTGATCTCTGGTTCCTCTGCCTTTTCTAAATCCAGCTTGTACATCTGGAAGTTCTCAGTTCACGTACTGTTGAAGCCTAGCTTGAATGAGTTTGAGCATTATCTTGCTAGCACATGAAATGAGCAAAAGTGTATGGTTGAACACAGAAGTAAATTTTAGCCTAAAATACATTATGTGTTAGACTGTGTATATATTTGCAAAATATGACATTGTAATCTTCATCCTATTTAGGTGTTTCTCAACAATCCAAGTCTCAGAAGGTGACAAGACAAAAGAGGTTACAGAGTTAGCAAAGACCTACATAGTTCACAATTCTGAAAGTGCTACAGAGTGTTTTCAGCAAGACTGCTGTATTATACTGTCTAGAACCCCAGAGGACTTGGCCACAAATTCTACATCAATTGTTTAGGTCATTGACATTTTCCTTACAGAAATACACTGCTGATTTTATGAAGGAAATTAATAAGAAAATAGGATTCACTTAACAGAAATTAGCTTTACAATCATTTCTGCTGGAATGCATAAATTTGAAAAATGGAGAGAGATTTGTATTTACATTAACTCAAATGTCAATGCTGAGAAACATTTATATGAATTTTGATTTTCAGTAAGGCAACAACTTGATCTCTGAATCAATAGCTAGGCTTGATAAAAATGATTCCCTGGAGAAGGCATTAGTGTAAAAGGAAAGAGCAAGAAAGTTAGAGCCTCAAATAAGTTGTTAGTAACGTCCCAGGAAGTGATCTAATAGTGATAGTCCAAGTTAAATATTTTAAGTAAACAGGTAAGCAAAAGTGTTCAACCAATGAACTATTACTTGAGAACTTTCTACATGGAAAGAAAATGCCTTAATGTAGAGTGGCTAAGAAAAAAGTTTAAAATTGCAAACTTTATCAGAAAACATGAATCCGGAAAGTACCAGTGTAATTCTGGTAATACAACCACCCCACCTAGAACGAAGTTTTGCATTTCTTATTGGGAAAGACAGAGGTAAGAACAGGACGAGACAGGGCTCTGAAACCTGCATCAGGTGTATGACTATGTCATGCTTTGGGATAGATGTTTAGTAATATGGAGATACTGTGTGCTTTCCTTGAGAAGAACAAAACTGCAATTTCAAAAAAGCTTAGACTGAAATAAGTCAATGCTTTCCTTTCTTCTTTTGAGTACTATAATCATTTGTTTTCTTACAAATGTTTTATCTTTCCCCTAGCAGTTGAAACTGCACTACTGAGTCTTAAAACAAAGGCAAATTACTCAGTTCTTAAAAATATCATAAAGCTTTATTTTGTAGTATAGGATTAACATTCTGAGCTGCATCAGGCTATCAGGATTTGAGTGGGGAGCTGGTGGCAGTAACTGCTCTTGCAATCTTCTCACCTTCTAAACATCTTAATCTCAACTTCAAAATAGGCTGCTGCTAAGTCGCTTCAGTAGTGTCCGACTCTATGCAACTCCATAGACGGCAGCCCACTGGGCTCCCCCATCCCCAGGATTTTCCAGGCAAGAACACTGGAATGGGTTGCCATTTCCTTTTCCAATGCATGAAACCAACTGGTTCTAATTTCAGAAGACAGCCAGTGAAATGATTAAGTTCATCATGAACAAACTTATTCCATATTAAAAAGTTGGACTATGGTCCATTATGGTCAAGTCAGAGAAAACAGAGGCTAAGAAGTATATTTTTTAGTTTTTATGAAAGTAAGACAATGTTACTGGGATTCAAACTAAATCCTAATTATAAGGTTAATAATGAGGAAACCACTCTGTGTGACCCAAGGGACACCAAGAAAGTTAACATTTGAGGACTATAAAGAACAAGAGTAGTATTGTTACTTGTTCTTATAGAATTCAGGTATTTTATTAAGCAATATGTTGTCTAATCTTTGATCCTGAAAGTAAGATCTGCACTCTGGAGTACGTTACATTAGCATCCAGGTACAGGACGTTTAGTGTATTTAATTCTCTATACACGTCCTCCAAATGAAGGTTAGGAGAAAAAAGGAAAGTTCAGTCAGTCTGAGCTTGTAGAAACATTTAATGTTCATAAAGAATGATACCCTAGAGAACATGTAGAATGTGCTTTCTCTCTTTATTTCTACTTTAAACTTTGGGCATTTATTCATTCTTTCTTGATATGGAAGATTGTAGAAAAACTGCTATGAGGTTGCAAGGAAGGCTCTATTATATAGTCCAATATTTTCAATTCAATCTGGAGTTTAAAAAATCTTTTAATATTTGTATTTAAAGTATCAGAATCTAGGTTAGAAGGGACAGAAATTCGCTTAAAATATTTCAAGTAAAAAGAGGCATTTACTGTAAGGCTGTTGGGAACGTTCACGTGAATCCAGGAGAAAATGAGCTACCAGACTTTAGGAGGGCAGGAACAATGCCAGCTCTGTGGATGGGGCCTCCTCTCATTTCCAGCCCCTCATCTCTCATGAAGCTCTGGTCTCCTCCTTCCTCCCACAACTGGCCTCCATTAGTCCTGCTAAACTTGGAGTGAACACAGCCCTGTAATGACCATCCCAGAAGTTACTCTGCATGATTTTTCAAATTTAAACACAAGACACACACACACACACACACAATGGTTGGAGTTTTATGGTTTTCCAACTGCAAACTCCTGAGAGACAATCTTGACTGGCCCAGTTTAACTTTTTGGGCTGAGTTTTAAGACTGTAAGGTTGGCTGCTTTTGAGTCAAATGTTCAGTCTTGGTTTAACCAGCTGTGGTCATTGAGGGAAACATCCCATGGCATAAAATACAGCTGCTTAGAAGAGGCACAGATATAAAGCCTAGAACATGTAATATCATAACACCCAGAAAAAGGAAGGGCACAACAAACAGCAATGGAGTTGAGGTACATATGACAAGCCAAGAAAAGAGATAAATGGTAACATGGAAGGAAACTAATAGTGAAGACAGAATTAACAGGGTTTAGACTGTGTTGCAAACCAAAGAGAAAAGCAAAGACCCAACAGTAGATGAGCTCCAAAGAGAACAGACAAGGCAGTCAAGCAAGAGATGGGAGTAAGCAGCAAGCTGTAGGCCAGGCACATGAAGCCACGCATCGGAGGAAACCAAGTTTGCAGACATCAGATATGTAGCAAAGCATTCCTTTTATGAAGGGCTTATGTGTATCACCAGGCTGGCTGTTCCTCAAAGGTAACACAGGCAGGCTAGTATTAGTGATACTTAGAGTTTAACCCATTTCATTTTCCATTACTATAAGTTCCCTAAGGAAAAGGTCTATTTCTAATGGCTCCTAGATGTGGCAATCCCATTCCTATGTCCATACAACTGATCCCAAAAAGGGAATCCCTAGAGAACAGTTTCCCTGGGTATCAGAATCGGAAGCCCAACGTCATTTACCTGCTTCTGGCATCCACCAGAATACCCCTTTTCCACTATAAATGAACTGCATCAGTTGCCACCCTGTGAGTATCACAAGACCAAGAGAAAGGAACAGAAGCTTCTAGGGATGAAACCTCAATAACCCTGGGAGAGTAATTCTGAACATTCTGTCATCTGGAAAGAATACACACTCTCTGAGAAACAGTATAATGGCTCTCTCTCAGGTTGTAGTCATGTCCCAAACACGACTGCTCGCAATCCTCATGCTAGCAACGGCCATGTATCTGGCTGCTGGTGACGGTGAGGGGTAAACAAGGGAACCATGCTAAGCCTCGGGCACTGTGACTGGCATTGAGGGTGCGCTCAATAAGTGTTAAGTTCTGTTTCCTCACCAGCTTCAAAGAGTCAAGTAAATGCAATATGGCCATCATTCTAAATTTATTTACTTTTACTGTATTCAGTGATTACTGTTTTACCTGAGACTGATTTATGGATAGATAAATGTATATACTCTAAATAAGAAAAAAGAGAACTTAATTTGCTTGACATGAATAGATGGGTATACTTTATAAAGGCCATAGTAGTAGGAAGAATTTATTTTTCACCATAGATTAAAATGGGGGTGCTCTGATTTTAAAACTGTGATAAGGACAAACCCAAGAATACAGTTCCAGCATTCCCTTTGACCTTCTAAGTAAAGCAGTTACAGACAAAAGATTCACAGAAACTGAAAGATGGAATACAAAAATACTGCCTTAAGTCTAGCTAACAGACTGGTCTAAATCAGGCCCTTAATCATCTAGGACTGAGATGTAATCATATTTTAAGTCCACAGACTAAAATATGTATTTGATATAGTGTGTTATTTTACTGCTTTACTTCCATGTCTCAGAAAATTCATTCATTCATATATGGAAATGATACTTATTAAGACATCATATGATTGACAAATAATGCATTTACTATGGTCTCTGATCCCAAGGAATTAGAGTCCCTTTGAGAAAAAGATAACACAAGTAGAATACCTGGGAACATTAATACAGGGCTAAACTAGACTATTCTCTAACCTGTTTGATATTTCTTCAATGATTTAGATAAAGATACTTATCTTTTACACATCAACTTCAGATGTGACACAGTGTTAAAGAGAAAAAAACTAAGTAAGCAGCCAAATCAGGATCCAGAAAGAATCTTGACAGGCTGGGCCAAAATTAACCAGGACGAAGTCTGGACTGAGGGTGGAAAAAACAAATGACCAAGTAAAATTAATAGACCATAGATTCTTAGAACCCAAAGTGACACAGACACAGGGATTTAAAGCTCAGTAATTAAGTAGGGTAACGTGTAGTCAAAACAATAACACCCGCAAAAATAAAAGAGAAAGAAAAGAAATCCAATCCATTGATATTAACTAAGTGCTTTCTTTGTGCAGGGCACTTAATGAACACATGTACTTTTAGCAGCCAACAAGTCCTACCCTGCACAGTAGTATTACCATTTAATTAAGGCTCTGTTATAACAATTTGGCCCATGATACCATAGCTACGAAGTAAAAAGCAGAGACTTAGGCTCAGATCTGACTCCAGAGTCTGTCTATTCTTCATTATACCATGCAATGCTTCATGCTGATAGGACTATTTCCATATACAAATTCTGTCCAGAGGGACAATGGAGGAAGAGAAGCAAGGTTGATGGAGAAGAAAGAGAGACTATTTGGTTCCGCAGTAGGACAACCTAGAGTAGCCTGAAGACTAGAAGAGTTAAGTAGAATAACTTAACTATTTGGCCCCTTTATTGTTTGTGACTATCTGTCAAGGACTAAGAATTCCAAGCAAGTAAAAGCCAACTTAGGAAAGACAGCCCAGTGATGATTTTTGGTGGCCCCAAAAATCTGCTGGCTTCTTTATGAAATATGAACATTTACTGCTGTCTGAAAAGAGTCTGATGCTGAAGCTGAAGCTCCAGTACTTTGGCCACCTGATGTGAAGAGCCGACTCATTCAAAAAGACTCTGATGCTGGGAAAGACTGAAGGCAGAAGAAGAGGGCAGCAGAGGATGAGACGATTGGATGGCATCACTGACTCAATGGGCAAGAGTTTGAGCAAGCTCAAGGAGATAGTGAAGGACAGGGAAGACTGGTGTGCTGCAGCCCATGGGGTCACAAAGAGTTGGACACGACTTAGTGACCAAACAACAATATTTGGGCCTGGGGATGTGGAATGCTGTAAGTGTCAACTCTAACTTCTATTCACTGCCGCTATGTAAATAGACTACAAAAACACAACACAAAGTTTAGGCCACAACCTTAGTCACAACAGATCCATCTTCTTATTCACATAATATGGGGCATTCTTTATGCCCAAAGAAAATGACAAACTGCCATTTATTTTCAAATATTAAGGGCTATGTTAAGGGACAAACTAGTATATACAGAATGGATAAATGACAGAGTCCTAATAGCACAGGGAACTACAGTCAATATCTTGTGATTAAACCATAATGAAAAATAATATACAGATAATAAAATAAAAGAAAGTCCATATATATATAACAGAATCACTTTGCTATACAGCAGAAATTAACACAACACTGTAAATAAACTATACTTCTGTTTTTAAAAAAGCTATGCTAAACAACTGTTATTAGCCTAAACCAAAGAAAAGCTTAGAATATGTCATTCATTATTTTGTTATTTTCTCCAATTAAAATTAGGAAGAAGAATAACATGAGTCATTCCGAAAGTAGATACAACATGAAATGAAAATTGTCTTGTTTCAGGGTGATCTTTCTTGGCACTGAAAACAATTTTATTGGAGCACATTTGTTAAAAAGGTTGACTTAAGAATACCACATCCTGGCCAATTCCTTTTAATAACGTGTGTGTGTGTGATTTAAATGTAACAATGTCGTGTTAGTTTCAGGTGTGCAGTACAGTGATGTAGTTTTATTTATATATCTGTATCTCTATAATTCTCTCTATATACCTTCTTTTTCAGATTCTTTTCCCTTATAGGTTATAATGAAATACTGAGTATAGTTCCCTGTGCTATACAGTAGGTCCCTGATGGATATATATATTTCATATAAACTAGTGTGTACCTGCTAATCCCAATCTCCTAATTAATTTATCCCTCCCCTACTCTTTTCCCCTTTGGGAACCGTCTGTTTTCTGTGTCTGTGGGCCTATTTCTGTTTTGTAAATAAGTGCATTTGTATCTTTTTTTAAAAAATATTTTATTTTGTTGTTTAACTTTACAATATTGTATTGGTTTTGCCATATATCAACATGAATCTGCCACAGGTATACACGTGTTCCCCATCCTGAACCCTCCTCCCTCCTTGTACCATCCCTCTGGGTCGTCCCAGTGCACCAGCCCCAAGCAACCAGTATCGTGCATGGAACCTGGACTGGCGACTTGTTTCATATATGATATTATACATGTTTCAATGCTATTTTTTTTTGGACTTCACATATAAGTGATATAACATGATACCTGTCTTTGTCTGGCTTACTTCACTTAATAGGATAATCTTTAAGTTCATCCATGTTGCTGCAAATGGCATTATTGCATTCTTTTTTATGGAATATTCAGTTCAGTTCAGTTGCTCAGTCGTGTCTGACTCTGTGACCCCATGAACTGCAGCACACCAGGCTTCCAGGTCCATCACCAATTCCTGGAGCCTACTCAAACTCATGTCCATCGTGTTGGTGATGCCATCCAACCATCTCATCCTTGTCCCCTTCTCCTTCTGTCTTTAATCTTTCCCAGCATCAGGGTCTTTTCCAATGAGTCAGTTCTTCATATCAGGTGGCCAAAGTATTGGAGTTTCAGCTTCGGCATCAGTCCTTCCAATGAATATTCAGGACTGATTTCCTTTAGGAGGGACTGGTTGGATCTCCTTACAGTCCAAGGGACTCTCAAGAGTCTTCTCCAACATTACAGTTCAAAAGCGTCAATTCTTCAGTGCACAGCTTTCTTTATAGTCCAACTCTCACATCCATACATGACTACTGGAAAAACCATAGCTTTGACTAGACAGACCTTTGTTGGTAAAGCAATGTCTCTGCTTTTGAATACGCTGTCTAGGTTGGTCATAACTTTCCTTCCAAGGAGCAAGCCATGAAATTCTGCTGAAGCTGAAACACCAACACTTTGGCCACCTGATGCGAAGAACCGACTCACTGGAAAAGACCCTGATGCTGGGAAAGACTGAGGGTGGAGGAGAAGGGGATGACAGAGGATGAGATGGTTGGATAGCATCACCGACACAATGGACATGAGTTTAAGTAGGCTCCAGGAGTTGGTGATGGACAGGTAAGCCTGGCGTGTTGCAGTCCATGGAGTCGCAAAGATTTGGATATGACTGAGCGACTGAACTGAACTGACTATTCCATTGTACATGACAAACACACAGCTAACATCACACTGGATGGTGAAAAGCTGAAAGCATTTCCTCTAAGATCAGACAAGACAAGGAGGCTCACTCTCACTACTTTTATTCAACATAGTTTTGGAAGTCCTAGCCACAGCAATCAGAGAGGAAAAAGAAATATAAAAATCCACACTGGAATAGAAAAATAAAATTGTCAGTGTCTGCATATGACATGATATGATACGTAGAAAATCCTAAAGATGCTACCAGAAAACTACTAGAACTTATCAATGAATTTGGTAAAGTTTCAGAATAAAAAATTAATATTTAAAAATCTGTTGTATTTCTATATACTAACAATGAAAGATCAGAAAGAAGAGTTTTAAAAAAATTTCATTTATCAGTGCATCAAAAAGAATAAAATATCTAGGAATAAACCTAGCAAAAAAAGCAAAGGCCCAGACAACTGTAAGATGCAGATGAAAGAATCTGAAGATGACAGAAACAAATGGAAAGATATACCATGTTCTTAGATTGGAAGAATAAATATTGTTAAAATGACTATAGTACTCAAGGCAAAATACAGATTCAATGCAATCCCTATCAAATTACCAATGGCATTTTTCACAGAACTAGAAGAAAAATTTTTAAATTTGTATGGAAACACAAAAGGCTCTGAATAGTCAAAGCAATCTTGAGAAAGAAAAACAGAGCTGGAGGGATCAGGCTCCTTGACTTCAGACGATACTACGAAACTTTGTAGTTTCACACTAATCAAAACAGTGTGGTAGTGGCACAGAGACAGAAACATAGATCAACAGAACAGGACAGAAAGCCCAGAGACAAACCCGTGCGCTTAAGATCAATTAGTCTACGAGAATATCCAAGGAAGAAAAGACAGTCTCTCCAATAACTGGTACTGGGAAAACTGGACAGCTCCATGTAAAATAATGAAATTAGAACATTCTCTTAACACCATACACAAAAATAAACTTAAATTGGATTAAAGGCTTAAATGTAAGACTGGATAATATAAAACTCCTAGAGGAAAACACAGGCAGAACACTCTGACATATATTGCAGAAGTATCTTTTTGGATCCATGTCTTAAGAGCAATGCAAATAAAAACAAAAATAAACAAATAGGACCTAATCAATAATAATTTGAAAAGGATTCAAGCAGGTTTATGAGCTTTCTCTGGTTCTAAAAAAGAAAAGCAACACAGTGAAGATTCAGAAAGATTTCAAAAATTACAGTTTTCAGAAGTGGGTAGAATCCTCAGTTTCACACTAAAAAAATCTGCTGAAAGCAAAATATTCACTCAGAGGGAGTTACCTAGCAATAATTACAGGACAACTGCTGAGGCACTATGTGGAGTAAAAAGGGAGATGGGCAAAACGATGAGGAAAGAGGAGCAGGGAGTTCCTTTATCCACTTACAGAGCTCTGGGCTGCAGCGGGAGTGAAACATTGGGTGTGCAGTCATAGGGGGCCCACATGGTAACTGTTGAGATGATCCACATGATAAATATTACTAAACAGTGACTGAACTTTCTCAAAGCCTCTTCTGTTTATCACTGAGAAAAATGAACTAATGAAGGATAGTTAAAACAAAACCAACAACAGTTGCTCTAGGTAAGAGCCATGGAATGCCACAGGAGGCAGAAAATAAGATATGCTAATAAGGTGGTGGCAAAAAGCTCAGGATGTTGAGGGCTGGGAGCTCAAGAGGGATAGAAGGGGAGGATGCAGGCAAGTTGAGAGTAAAGGGAGTACCCAGCAACTATGCAAGTCCCAAGGCCAGAAAGCTGTTAGAAGGAATATGAAAAGGAATACTTTTCGAATTAAATCACTGACTGATGCCCACCAGTGTGCTTTGAGCCTACATTTAAATGTAACAAAATTGTGATATTTCTTTTTCCTGTCTCCAAGTAAGCAGCATAATACTCTCAGCCTTAATCTGTTCGCCCTAAGAAGGGAGGCTAGGTTAGAAAGTACAGTCATGATCTTGAGCTGTGCTAAGGACAGGGGAATCTTAGAGTCAGTGCTAGATGCCCACAGCCTTTTAAGCTGGCCTCACTCAGTAGGCAGTACCTGGTTGAAAACACAAATCTATTAGCCTAAGATGAGATGAAGAAACAAACTCTCGGTCCTGGCACTTTGGCAGCTGGTGGCCATCAGAGAAGCACTGATCTGGACTCTCAGGGTTCCATGGCCCCTTTCCAAAGCACGTGCACTAATGCTTGGTTAGGTCTTTTTAGGAACTGTGGGAAAAACCTCTTCTGTTCTCTACACGAGAGGCATAGATAAGCACCAGAACATGCCCTTTGCCACAATGACAAAGGCAGCTTTGGGGAACAGGCATTTAATCTAAGTTACCATCAAGGGACCTCAGTGTCACGCATGTTGAAGCCTAACGAAAAACAGAAAACAACAACAATAAAACAAAAAAGGAAGAAAACAAATGCTACCAAGTACATTTAAGGTGAACAATATGAATTAACAGTTATGGAAAGCACTGTCCCAAATAATCAAATGCCGTTTCCTTTCTTATCTCAAACACTATGTTTGATTCCTTCCTTCCTCTCTCCCTGCCAATCAACATACACTGAGTATGTGTACAATGCATTACCTGACAACATGCCAAGTAACACACTGTCAACGAGGTCCACTGTGATAGGGAATAATAGCAACTCTTTGGGGACAGAACATCTATATGTACATTGTAACTACCCTATGGGAGAGTTTTCTGCTCCAAAGAAAGATACTCTGACTTTACAGGGTACTTACACCTTCTTTCATTCATCTCTACTTTGTCAGTAAAGCAAAAGAACCCAAACTAACTCAGTGTCAAAGTGTGTACACAGAAATATCTCACATCAAATTGATAACACTGTCTTAAACCAGGCAAGACTGCCATTTTAAAAACTGTCACCTAACATTTATAAAACACTTTAAGGTTTACAAGCTTCCCTGGTGGCTCAGATGGTAAATCCGCCTGCAATGTGGGAGACCTGGGTTCGATCCCTGGGTTGGGACGATCCCCTGCAGAAGGAATGGCTGCTCACTCTAGTATTCTGGCCTGGAGAATTCCATGGACAAAGGAGCCTGGCAGCTACGGGGTCACAAAGAGTCAGATTTAGTGACTTTCACTTTCACTTTTAAGGTTAACAAAGAATTCTCACATACATTATCACTTCAGTTGATCCCCATGCTATGAGGTGAAAATGATTACAAATGAGGAAACAGATGCAAGAAGATTAAGGCACTTGTCCCAGTTCTCTTAGCTAGTAACTGGCAGAGGTAAAACTGGAACCCAGATTGGTTTCACTCCAAAGCTGGTGCTATTTCTAATTTATCAAATGTCTCTTAGAAAAAAAAGATAACATACTCAAGGAATTATTTTTCCCCGTTGTAGCCAGTGGACAAATGAAGCACCCACTTTAGCTGAGCTAATTAAATACTTAAAAGTTTCTCAGTGACATAAGTGAATTTTTATCAAAACTTTTTATTTAAACTCTACAAATGTCTCCACAAAATATCCAAAAAGTTTACATGTTACAACTCAGGAATACAATATTTCTGAAATAATGCTGTCTGTTACTACATCCTTGGTGGCCAGGGACCAGAGGGTAACTTGAAATAATAAGAAAGTAGATCTTGTGTCTAAAGGGGGTACAGGATCCTTAGGACGGAGCAATTTATAGTTAAAGACCAAATGACAGTTCAGCTCCCAACTCTTTGGCTGGGACTCTAGACTGTGGCAGTCTGGGCCCCAGACTGCTCTTCCTGTATGTTAGGGACTTCTTCAAATTTCACAGCTCAGTCCTTTGTTAATGTACTTAGTCACCTTTTTTTGTATGCAATACAAAAGTTAGTTTTCTCTTACTAGTATTCATTTCTGTTCAAATTTTGTTAAGTGGTTAGAACTTCTCACAAGTTCATCAGGTCTTCTTGATTTGGGGTTAGTAAAGGTCACAGACCAGAGGAATTTCCTTCATAAGGCTTTTTAGGCTCAATTTGAGTTTTGTAAGTGAAGTCAAGCACCTCTGTTTTTCTCCCTAATGGGGAGTGTAAGCTTTTGCTATTCAAACCTGCACACACATACAATTTTCTTGTGGTTCCCCCATATGGAAACCATAGGCAGAAATGACTCACAAATGAAACGTGAAAGACAGATTAAAAAACTATACTTACTTGGGAGGAATTCGTGAAACAGTGTTCACATTTGTGACTGGGACCACTACTTGAAGAATGTGTTCAAGGGCTGTTAATCCACCAGCGGCTTGAAATGCAATCTGATCTGCTACATTCTAAACAGAAATACAAGGAGAAATTAGCTCAATTTCCCAGACATAAAATTATAACCAAATGAAATATTTAGTTGTAGCGTGAAATATTCTGTGGGTTCAATTATTCTATAAACACTTATTGAATGCTTACTCAGTGCTAGGAATTACAGGTCAAAAGTGGTGAACAAAAAAGATCATGGTTGCTGTCCCCTGTGAAGCTTAAAATTTAGTGGATGAGACCAACATTAATCAAATACGTATAACAATTTCCACTATAACAAGCACTCTGACGAAGGAAAGACGCTCTAGGAGAACAGTGGGGAAACTAAGTCTGTATTGGGGAAAGGGTCAGCACAGGCTTTTCTGGGAAAGTTGAGGTTTTGAGGCAGGCAAAAGGAAAGGGAAAGGGATGAAGCACTCCAAGCACAGGAAAAAATCATTTTATAGGTAACTTTTTAACAATACTTTTAAAAATTGGATCTTTTTGTAATGTTAATTACCACCTAACAAGATAAATTGACTTCCACAAAGATTTCCTTTGCTAGAACTTTTCTCTTTAGTAATACAAGATAATTTAATACCTAAGCAGTTAGCTTCATCTTTTTTTTTTTTTTAACCACTTTAGCTATTTTAGGGAGCATATTAAGTAACCATTTTAGAACTCAACCTATGATTTTTTTCTAGACAATTTCTGAATTATATACAGTTCTTGTGTAAAGGATATCTAAGTTCTTTGCCTTCCTCTGGCATGAGGAAGGCAAGAGTTTTTAAACATACACAGAATCACTGTCAAATATGTGAAAAATAGGATGGCAACCTGCTGTGGGCTGAATCGTGTCCCCACCCTCTTCTGAGTTCTTATGTTGAAATCCCAATCCCGAGGACCTCAGGATGTAACTGTGTTGGAGGATGAGAAATTTAAAGAGGTGATTTAAATTAAAATGAGGCTGGTAGGGTGGGGCAGTAATGCAGTATGACGGGTGAACTTGGCAGAGAAGGAGACACCAGGGATGCACAAAGCAAAAGCCTGTGTGAGGACACAGCAAGCAGGTATGTTTTACAAACCAAGGAGAGAGGCCTCAGGAAAAACCAAACCTACCCACACCTTGACCTTGGAGTTCAGCCTCCAGAACTGCGAGGAAAGAAAGTTCTATTATATTTAAGCCACCCAGTCTGTGGTACTTAGTTATGGCAGTCCTAGCAAACTAATATTCAACGTCTCTATTACAACAACACCTTGCATTTGTTTTAATAGTATTCTCACAGTTATCAAGCCTTGAAATGTCTTTGAAATACTGAGGGACTTTTGGTGGGGGGCGGCGGGGGGGCGGGTACTTGGCAGAGAGAGATGAGTTATTCACAAGCTCTGCCAAACACGTTTGCCTGATTCTTCTGATACTCAAAGCAAAATGCTCTGCCTGCTTTATGTGGACTAGCAATTATTGGTTCCAGAACATGTCTGGAATTTGACAGTATAATATCTTAATCATTCATTTATTCCTTCTTGGTACACAATAAAATACAATAAGAGACTATAAGAAGTTCATCATGAATCCCACATAAGAGACTTCACTTATAAGTCCCAGATAAGATTTTAACCTTAATTTTTAAGATTAACAATTAACAATTTATGTCATTAATGAGAAAATGTTTCCCTGCAATAGAATAATCAGAAAACTGAAAAACTAGGTGCTCAGTAATTTATTTAAAACCATAATGCTGTGACCATTCTTTCTTCTTATGCTGGGATGTCAATATAAATAGAAAACAGTAATAATTTTTACATACACAGATAAAACTGCACTAATCACAACCATATAGCCATATCATAACTATATGGCAAATTGAACACACCGTGTAACAATTACAAAATTAAAAAATAAGGCTCTAAAACATGGCATAGTCCCCCTGATACCCATCCTACTCATTCTCTCGCCCTCTGCCACATGTAAAGGCTATCCTGATTTCTGAAATCACTGATTCCTTTTGTCTTCTATTCAGGTCTATAAAAACAGGCTCACACTCCACATATTCTACAGTATTTAACTTTTCTTGACTTTCTTAATTGCAGCGTAGCTGCTTACAACGTTGTGTTAGTTTCTGCAGCACTACACCATGAGTCAGCTACCTGCCCTCCCTCTCGGTCCTCCCTCCCACACAGCCCCTGCTCCATCCCTCTCAGTCCTCACAGAGCACCTTGCCGAGCTCCCCGAGCTCCCCGAGCTCCCCGTGCTAGGCAGCAGGTCCCACTAGCTTGCTATTTTACAGGAGACCTAGCTTGCTATTTCACACGAGACGGTGTCTGTATGTCCGTGCTGTCCTCCCGTCTGTCCCAGTCTCCTCCCCCATGATCTGCGTGAACAGAGCACCAGTTCGTTCCCCACATCTGCATCTCTATTTCTGCCCTGCAGCAATGAACACTGGGGTACATGCGACTTTCTGAATTCTGGCTTTCTCAGGGTATATGCCCAGTAGTGGGATTTCTGGGTTATATGGTAGTTTTAGTCCTAGCTTGTTAAGGAATCTCTATACTATTCTCCACATTGGCTGTACCAATTTACATTTCTTCCAACAGTGCAGTAGGGTTCCCTTTTTCCCATGTCCTTTCCAGTATGTCTGAGTAGCTTTTTTTGATGATGACCATTCTGAATGGTGTGAGGTGATACCTCATTGAAGTTTTGATGTGCATTTCTCTAAGAATGTTGCTCTATTATTTTTCCCCCTTAAATTCATCAATTTTATTGCCTACAGCAGTATTTAGTTCATCTTGCTTGCTGTACAGTGTTCCCTTATCTAATTATATACCTCACCTTATTTAAATCTTTCAGTGTTTCACTGTTGATTGACATTTGGGTTGTTCCTGCTTTGAACTCTGGACAACGCTGCCTTCAACATTTCTGAACACGTATTTCGGCACATGTGGCATGTAGCTGTGCTGAGTATATGCTTAAGGGTGGAACTACTGGGTCACGTTGCATGCATAGGTCCCATGTTATTAGTTATGGCTCAACAACTTTCTAAAATATTCAGAACAATTCCTGTACACACTGCAGTGCAGTGATGATTTCAGTTACCTTAAATTCACATCAAAACTTGGCTTTACCAGTTTTTTTTTTTTTCCAGTTTTTTTTTTTTTTTAAACCTTTAGTCATTTCAATGGGTGTATACTGGCATTTGAGTGAGGTTTTTGTTTGTCTTCCCCTGATAATAATGAGGTTGAACACCTTTTGTTTACTGGCTTTTTTTTTTTTTAATTTTGAGGATCACTTTACAATAGGGTGAGGGCTCAGACCATAAGGATATCATCCAATTAAACCTGACGAGTGCTTACAAGTTCTGAACGTTTCCATTTCCCTAGAAATTCCCCTCATGTGCTTTCCACAGCCAATCCTTCCTCCCTGAAGCAACCACTGATTAATGCTACCACAGCTTGGCTTTCTCTGCTGTAGAATGTCATATAGAGGAGATAATCTAGTACATATGAATATTTAAGTAGGTAGTGATGAGTTATCCTACAAGCAGTTTATCAGAGCCAGGCCCAGGGTAGCCCGGGCAGCCTAGGGCAGCATCTGAAGCCTAGGGAAAACGGCAGGGGGGCTCTGAATTATGAGGGGGAAATAAACACCTACGTTTGTCTCCTTTCTTCTATACTCAAGTAGGAATTATAGATAAAATATTTAATAATATTTAAAAAATAACCACATTAAAAGTAAGGGAAACATTGGTGTAAAACAGGGATGGAAGAGCTGATAATAATGCTTCCTTGGGGGTCCAGTGGTAAAGAATTCGCTTTGCAATACAAGGGACACAGGTTCTATTCCTGTTCTGCGAAGACCCCACATGCTGCAGAACTAAGCCGGTTGCCACAACCACTGAACCAGCACTCTGGAGCCCACGAGCTGCAACTACTGAAGCCCTTGCGCCCTAAAACCCATGCTCCACACTAGAGAGCCCACCATGATGAGAAGCCCGCGCCCTGCGACTAGAGCAGCCTATGCTCTCCACAACTAGAGAAAGCCCACGTGCAGAAATAAAGGCCCACCACAGCCAATGCATACATAAATAAGTAATTCTTAAAAAAAAAAACCGCACAGAGCAAGAGGCCAACTTTCAGCAGACTCTTAAAAGAACATCTGCCTTTCTAGACTCTTCCTGCTTTCACAGTGATTCAGGCTCAAGTTCCGACGACTCCTCTCCTGTTACAGCTCTTCACTCTTGCCGCTCTGCCCATGCCTACTCTTACCATGTCAGTTCAGGCTCTCCTGGTCTCCCTGCAGCAGCCTCCTAATTAGTATCTCTGGATCCAGGCTCGCAGCAGCCCCATCCTCTACGGCTGTGCTTCCCAAACTCTCTAACACAAGTCAGGTGTTTTGTTTGTTTCTTTGTTTTTAAGATTTTCACTCCATTGTGACCAATACTTTTGTGAAATATTATACAAATGAGGGAAAAAAGATATACTAAGTTTGAGCCCATATTTTAAAATATTAGATGAAAGTCATGAAACTCCTCTTGATCTGTACACTTACTCACCCTGTTCTAGTGACAACAGCCTGGTGCTGGCCTGCGGACTCCTTTTTTAGTAGTCCTGCTATGGATGCCTTTATACGCAATGAAGATAATATTGTCAAGAGTAAACGTGATCACGCTACTCTGGGGGTAGAACATGTGAACGATTTCCTCCTCACTGTGTACTGAATGAGGCCCAAATTCTTTCACACAGTTCTTCAGAATCTGAACCCTCTCTAACAGCCTCCTTCCCTGTCATGCTCCTAACCTCTCTCTCAACCGAACTCCCCATATGGCCCGTGCTCTTTCAGGCCTCTGTGCTTTTGGGGTATCCCTTCTCAGAAGGGATGACCGTCTAGCTTTTCTTCTTTGTATCCCGCTAAACTTAGAGCTTCTCGCAGTTGGGGACTACATCTGTTTTATCATCACATCCCCAACACTTAGCAGACGGGGGTGTACTCAGCAAATGCATCATCAGTGGTTGCTGAATGACAGTTGTGAAAAAGAAGACTCACAAAGGTATTTTAACACAATTTTAACTGTGAAAACACAGGCAGTCAACTGTTCTAGTATGAGCCTAGGATAAAATTCCCATTCCTGTTATTGCATGTAGCCAAATGGAGCAGTTTTTCACCAGGATGGAAAAGGCCAAACAATGAAATTCAGGTTTTCAAGACTGAAAGACACGTTCACCTTGAGACTCTTTAATAGCCATTAAGGAAATACATTCTCCACTCATACTCTGTTTCAATATAAAGCCTCTATATTTTGATACTTCTCAACTCAAAAACAAAGTATGTCATACTTTAAGCCCAGCAGATGCACCCATTGATGCAATCTGTCCGCAGAGAAACAAAGCAGCACTGCTGCCATCCTTGTAGACCTTCCACAACGGGAGGGGACGGGGTCAGCACTGCAAAAGCGAGGGGAAGAGGACTGAGGGAACGCAGACCATCTTAATGTACACATCTATGCCTTCAAGACAAAACAAAATACACTCAGAGCCTTTCATGCAATGCCAACAACATGGATGTGACCTCTTGAAAAACTTAAGACATGGGCTCTAATAGACATTAAGCAGGAAAAAATAAGCTGATTTCAGGAACATAAAGGACACTGAAAGCCAAATTTTTTACTAAAGTATTATTGAAAATTGAAGTTCTAATTTGTCATTTGCAACTTTTCAAAGAAATAAAGCAAAAAAGCAAAACCAACTGTGGGAAAAAAAGAAAAAAAATCTCACAAGTTTCTCCCCAGAGTCAAAGGCAGTTCTGGTTACATGCACTTTGGGATGCTCTTCCCCAGAGCATGGCTAAACGGAAATACTGGGCAGCATGCTAACTTCTCCCTCATGCCCTGCACCAACTCCTATTCATGCCATCGTCTCTGCTCTTCTCTGTGCTCCATTTCTCTTTTTGCAAGCTCAAGAATGGCAGCTGACTTATCTCTGCAGCCCGAGTGCTGGCACAGAAAATGAATGGTACATTCTTGATGGGTGAGTAGCCGAACAAAAGGATGAATAAACAGAAAGTCTTCTCTCAAACAGCAAAAATGTCCTGTGAGATATGACAGTTTACCACAACATAGAGGCCTGTGAGCACAAGGAGGAACATCTCCTGGTGGATCTCACTGCCTAACGCAGTGCAAAGGAACAGCTCTCCCTCTCTCTGTACATAAGGCAGACGAGACAATTCTCTGATAGCCTATGACAGAAAGGAAACAATCACACTGGCTCAATGATGAGTTCCCCAAATTTAAAACCAAGGGGGAAAAACACCTTCTTAAGCATATGGTGTTAAACACTCTATGCAAATGAAGAATGAAGATCACTTTCACACAATGATTCAAGTAGACTAAAGGATGCAGAGAGCCTTCCTCTTCCTCTCCATTCCCACCCCACCAGCTCCTTGTGCCAATCATGTGGCACTTCCTATACACTGCTCTCTCTATATACCTGGACGCCACAATGAGGCTGGATGCTCCTCAAATGCAGTGATATACTTGTTCCTATGCCTCTGAGTGTCTAGAAAAAAGCAGATGTACTAAAAATGAGGACGAGATGGTTGGATGGCATCACCGACTCAATGGACATGAGTTTGAGCAAACTCCAAGAGACAGTGAAGGATAGGGAAGCCTGGCGTGCTGCGGTCCACAGGATCACAAAGAGTCAGACACGACTGAGTGACTGAACAACAACAAATTCTCTCTATCCATCCTGTCCCCTTCTCAACTTGTAATGTTCAAACAGCAATCTCTCAATCCTTTAAGACCCAGATCAAATCATTCGTAACATTTTTCCAAATCCCCTCAACTAAAGTCAAAGGTCTTTGTCTTTGTACTTCTCTCACGGCCCTTCTCACATTTGACGTTATCCCAGAGCTTTCTGTGTTCAAGCACTACGTGAAGCTTAAGCTCTCCTCCCTCTGCATTCTCAGGCGGGGTCAAACTCAGGATGCACACACCACAGACACCATGCAAAGTCTGTTAACTGACTGAAAACATCTCATCTAGAAAGGTGAACTAGGTATTTTTCTTTTTTTCTGCCACCCCTTTTTCAAATACTCTGCATTCAGATAGAAATTATGAAATCAGAACTTTCATAAAGAGCTTCATCATTCTGATTTGAGCAAGAAAAAAAAAAAATGCCTCTAAAGTGGAAACCTGTGGCTTTACTTGTGTATTCAATCCCTGACATAACACCTTAATAGCTCTGCCTTCCTTTGCTCCCTCCCACTGTGAGACTGACAACTGACTAATAGGCTTACAGGCTCCATTCTAATAACCCAGCTTAGCTAAAGGCCAGCAAAAAATGACAGCTTCAATCTGAATTACATGGCCTAGGAATCCATTCAATTATTGACTAGAGTAACTGTTATTACCTTTCCCAATTAAAGGAGAGGCAGCTGTTAATCTTTGGTGGCCTGCAAAGGCTGGTGGCCTTTGTACTTGACTTCTCTATAGACAGTAATTATGTTCTTTGTGATCAGAGAGGAAGGCCTTCCTAGCCTTTTAGACAGAGGCAGCAGATGGGGAAAACTGTTTTCATGTTCATTAGCAGGACAGGCTAGATTTGTTTGGAGCATCTGGTGGTACTTTAAGACCTGTTTAGAGACAATACATATAGGTTTTGGCAAGTCCACAAATTCAGAATTTAGCAGCCCAATTTATAGAAACAAAAAGATTCTGGGGTGAATTTTTTTATGGTTGTTTTCCCATATGGAAAAGTTTCCTAACACTTAAAGGACATCATCTCTACTCAACTACGATCTTCACTGGTTATTTTCAGCTTCAAAGAAGCAAGCACAATGAACTGAGACTCCTTCTACTGTGTATGATTTTTCTCTCCTAAGCCTTCTAATGTTGGCTTCTTCATATTCCTATATCTACATAAAGGTCTGGCGCAGCTTTTCAGCTATAGACACTCATACCTGAAAGAATCAGTTTCTGGGATTAAGATTATCACAAGGAATTTGCAAATCTGTGGGACTGTGGTGCCAAAAAGTCCTGTAAAATCATAAGCCACAGTTTGAAGGTCTGGGTAATAAGGTAAGTGATGCTGAAAGAGGCTGGAAAAGCTTTCTCAAGATGAGATGAACCATTCCTTTGTGATGCTAATCGGAACATGGACCCTTTGGAAGGCTCTCCCTGAGGGAGCTGAATTGTGCCATGTTTGATCTGTTTGGACTAAGTGAGGCGAGGGCAGGGTGAGTGAGGGGGTGGTACAGGAATTGAAGGACGAAAGCAGAACACAAGGCCTGAGGGCTCTCATTCCTTCTCTTTAAACTGCTGGAGATGGATGACCAAAGATTAGTGTATAGAGTTTATGACTGCAGTCCAACAAAACTCACAGTACAGTTATTTTGATCTCTCATCTTCACACTCCACAAAGCTGCCAAGTGGCAGGCACTGGGTCAGGCTCAGCACCATAGCCACAGTGAGAGACAGACCTAACATAGACCAGTGCAATGCTGTGAAGTAAGCGCTATGACGAGGGGATGTACAAAAACCCGTATGCACACAGAGGACAAGGTCTTCAGGACACAACAGGGGTCAACGTGAACAGTTTTCTGAGTTATCATGCCATCAAACCAAAAGACAAAGGATCAGTCAAGGACCTACACAAGAGGCGCCTTATGCAACTCCTTTATTCTCCCACCATTCCCAGCTTCCAGGGTGCCTAGTGCTTTGTGGGAGATTTTGAAGAGTCCAACTACAGCAGTTCCTTGTTTTCCTTGTTCCTGCATCTAATCCACTTTAGATGCTTTAAAGTTGGGAAGCAAAAGAAATTCAGGACTTTGAGACCAAGGAGAATCTGTTTGGGACAAGTGAGTGATTCAGACAAGAGCCAGTAACAAGGACAAACTCCTTCAGTCCAGCGGCTCCCAGGGAGCAGGATCTTGAGAGCTCAGAGGCTCTTGTTCACTGAGATGGCAGGGAAATGGAGACGAGTGTTCCCAGAGGGCTCTGTTCTCACTCCATGGTAACACTTGCACTTCCTGACTGATTTTTCTATTAAAATTTAATTGTAAAGTAGATCATAATGATTATTTAATCTCAAGGTAGACTGTGAGCTCTTTGACAGTTGGGATGTTTATACAGGGTCTAGCAAAAAGTAGGTTTTCCATAAATACCTTCTGAGTATAAAAGTACAGTCTAGTTTCTGGGCTTCAACATCAGAAATTCTCTTAAGAGGAAAGAAAACCCATGAATCCACAATGACAAAGAAAAAGGCTTAGAAACATTCATGTGCCTGGGAAAGGCAAGGCAAGGATACAGGTAAGCTAGAAACTATGGTTGTTAAGGCAAGGCCAGCCCCGGGGTTAGGCCTGCCTGAAGAGGACAGGCCCAGAGAGGAAAAGCCAGGACTGTGAAGGGCAATGACAAGGCCTTTGTTGACATCTTTGCTGATGTCCTGCCCTACCTGGCATTCATCCCCTCCCCCCAGTTCTCAAGGAAAGTAATGACCCAGGCCTTCTATGTCCTAAAGAAGGGAGGGGGGGAGCAATTTTCTCAAAGTGCCAACGTGGACGGCTGAAAGTGACAAATTCAAGGGCTTACCATGTGGCAGGCGGTAGACTGTTATCTTATCTAAGCCCTCAAAATATCCCTGTATAATGCGATGATGATGAGGTCTGAATCATCATCCCATTCACGAAATAGAGGAATCAGTTACATGCTTAAATTTTTACAGCTAGCAAGTGGCGGAGCCAGGGATCGAGCCGAGGTTTATCTGACTTCCAAGGGCACAATGTATCTACATCAAGAAAGCTGTGGGAAAATCTAGCGTGTGGCTATAGGAATGCGCTGGGCTTTTAGCACTTAGCACTAAACATCCCAGTTCTGTAACATCTTGGACTTGAGGCTATTTTAAAATTTCAAAGAATATTTTATTTTGAAATAGTTTTAAAGAGTTACAAGGACAGTAGAGAGTCCCTATATACTTTAGTTGAGCCTTCCTCATATTAATATCATGGCACACTTATCAAAACTTATAGTGTAAGAAATTACACTATACTATTAATTAAGCTACAACCTCATTTGGATTTCCACTAGTTTTTCTATTGATGCCCTTTTCCTGTTCCAGGATCAAATCTGGAAACCCATGTTGCATTGAGCTCCATGTTATTGTGAAGACATGGTGAAGTTACTTTTAGCATTAGAGAGGGAATCCTGAGCTCTTATATTAACATTCACTAGCAACTAAAAAAAATTTTTTTTTAATTCTTGAAATAATCCAGACTCAGAAAATGTAAAGGAATGCCAAGTTTGACTATCACAAGTAAATAAAAAAGGAAATGAGAGCTAACTAGATTCTGAGGGACTGAAATATGAGTAGTACTTTATCTGGTGGTGAAGTTCTTGAGACTGTCAGGAAATGGGGAGAAATGTGCACACAGCAGAAGGGCAGCAGGCTCTGGGTGAGGAGGAAGGGAATGTGGGACCAGGGTTAGAAGAGAGCCCAGGTGGCCCAGGATGGGCTTGCCCTGCAGCTCCAGTCCCAACTGGCCCTCAGTACTTTTTATGGCAGAGGGTAAGCTTTCAAAACCCTTTCCTTTCTGATTATCAGTGAAATCCAGCAAAGATTTCCAACTGGAGCATGATACTGCTTCAGAGTCTTCAAAGCATGCCTTCTCTACCTGTGCCCAGGATAGGATATTTATTTCAAGATTTTTTTTCCCCAAGAAGTAGCAAGGTTAAAAACCTTGCAGACAGAAAACAACAAAATTCTGTAAAGCAATTATTCTTCAATTAAAAATAAAAAACCACATAACCTTGCAATAGGGTACTAGGAAAGTCAGGTACAGTTGATTTTAGAAATGATCCTGCTAGGAAGCCCTGTGTCTGCTTAATTTAGTCTGAAGGAAATGAAAGGGGGGAAATAGCTAGTGATCACAGGCAATCCATTTCCCAGATGGATTATCTGGAGTCTGCAATCTGGTTCAGCCCCTCCTGGTTCTCTAGAATCTAAAGTATAGAGGGAAAATATATGAGATAAAATTACTGCTAAATCTGTTACTAAAGAGACTATCCAATACAAAACGTGGCAAGTAAGAAGGCAAAAATGAGCAGCTTTTCAGGTTTTGGACTTCAAGATGACTGTATTAATTTATACTTTAGTTAGCTTCCCTAGTAGCTCAGCTGGTAAAGAATCTGCCTGCAATGCAGGAGACCCCAATTCGATTCCTGGGTCAGGAAGATCTGCTGGAGAAGGGATAGGCTACCTACTCCTGTATTTGTGGGCTTCCCTGGTGGCTCAGCTGGTAAAGAATCCGCCTGCAATGTGGGAGACCTGGGTTTGATCCCTGGGTTGGGAAGATCCCCTGGAGAAGGGAATGGCTATCCACTCTAGTATTCTGGCCTGGAATTCCATGGACCAGTCCATGGGGTTGCAAAGAGTTGGAAACGACTGAGCGACTTTCACTTTTTCTTTTCATACTTTCAGTTCAGTTCAGTCGCTCAGTCGTGTCCAACTCTTTGTGACCCCATGAATCGCAGCACGCCAGGCTTCCCTGTCCATCACCAACTCCCGGAGTTCACTCAGACTCATGTCCATCGAGTTAGTGATGCCATCCAGCCATCTCATCCTCTGTCGTCCCCTTCTCCTCCTGCCCCCAATCCTTCCCAGCATCAGAGTCTTTTCCAATGAGTCAATTCTTTGCATGAGGTGGCCAAAGTACTGGAGTTTCAGCTTTAGCATCATTCCTTAAATTTCATACTTTAGTTAAATGAAATGAAAATTGCTTTACTACACAGAGTTCTGTTCCCCATTAAGATGTTGCAAACAAGATGTTCTTATGTAGAGAACAATGTGAAAGACTTTTTCAGAGTGTCTGGTCTTCTTGATTTTGCTAAAGCAAGTATGATCATGTTTACTGAAGGGTTAATGCTGCCCCACTGAATTGTTACATTAGAGATGCTCTGAGCTACTGCTTTTAGCTAGAGTGAATAAGATAAGACCTTTTCTAAAGGTGAACTAAGATGTTTAAAAGTCTGCTTATTCAAGGCAAACAAAACTCAGAGGATTCATTAAGTCTGGAGAACACCAGAACATTACAGAATCTTATTTCTTTATAAAAAGGCATATATGTATCTCTTTTTACAAGGAATACTCAATTTCATCTAAAGAGAAATTTGGTGATCAACTTATATTTACACAGCCTTTAATCTGAGGTGTGTTTTAGTTTTAAGTCAGCATGCAAGTCCATGTCCTCCCATTATGGAGAAGTAAAGTCATCAGTTAAAAAAATGTAAAGATCCTAAAATGAGTCCATACTTCCGGAGACATTCACGTGTAAACATTAAAAGGCGTACAACCTAGGTGGCCTTTTCAGCAGGGACAGGGAGAGGGCTTTGAGAAAGATGGGCAGAAATGATATTTCAGACTGTGAGCTGCTTGTGGCACAAATACTGTGTGTTTGCTTGTTTTTAAGGGACTAGGGCTTCTCTACTGGCTCAGTCGGTAAAGAATCTGCTTACAATGCAGGAGACCTGGGTTTGATTCCTGGGTTGGGAAGATCCCCTGGAGAAGAAAATGGCCACCCATTCTAGCACTCTTGCCTGGGGAATTCCATGAACAGAGGAGTTGGGCAGACTACAGTACATGGGGTCACAAAGAGTCAGGACATGACTGTGTGACTAACTTTTAAAGAACAGAGGTTATTCATTCAGAGTTTGCTACAAAAGATAGTCAACCACAAACACTTGCACTTGGCAGAGACTCAAAGTCAGAGGGATGGGAAAGCTTTATAAAGCAGGCAAAAGGCAGCTTCAAGTACGTAGTGTTTGGAGGCTGTTGGCATGGGAAGCCAGAGGCAGGTTAACTGCAAGGGGGCATCTTACTGGTGGCTTGAGGAGCACACTCATCTTTGTCTGGCTGGTCTTGAGCAAGAAGCAGGATCAAAAACCAGTGAAGCTGGCAGTCACTGATCAACTTCTGACCATTCTGGCTTGAGTGGTTCAGAGGTTGTAGGTCACTGCTACAGACGGGCTGGCTATTGTCTATTTGTATATTCTGTTTCTCAGACAACTTGAACATTTATGTGGAAAATCCAGATGAGTGTACAAAAAAGCTCAAAAAAATAATAAGCAAGTTTAACAAGGCCTTGATACAAGGTCACTGCAAAAAATTAATTCTATAGGCAAATCCATAGAGATAAAAGTAGGTTAGTGGTTGCCAGGAGCTGGGGGAGGGGAAAACGGGGTATGGGAGTGATGATGTTATGGAATTAGATGGTGGTGATGACTGTAGAACCTTGTTAACATACTAAAACCCACTGAACTGTATACTTTAAAAGGGTGAATTTTATGGTATGTGAATTAGATGCAAACCATGTCATATTTACCATTTAGAAACTATTAGCATGGCCTATGGGTTAATGCTGCCGTGGTTTCAATCCCAGTTCTTTCACTTATTAGGCATAACATCAGACAAGTTACTTATCCTCTCCATACCTCTGTGTTCTTACAAAGGAGGCCACATAATTCCCACCTTGTAAGGTTATTAAGAGAATTAAATAAATTGATCTGCATAAACATCAGAAATTGTCATCATTTTCTTTATATTATCCCTGCTTCTTAAGCTAATTACCTAAAAATGTCATCAAACAAATCTTAGTTCCTACCTGCTGAGGGCTTATGCTTTTTCCGGCCTTCACATTTCACTTCCAGTTCATTCAGTGCTAATACCCGTAGCATGCACGTGTGTGTGTGCTCAGTGGTGTCTGACTCTTTGCCACCCCTCTGTCCATGGGACTTCCCAGGCAAGAATACTGGAGTGAGTTGCCATATCCTTACTCCAAGGGATCTTCCCGATCCAGGGATCAAACCAGCATCTCTTGAGTCTCCTGCGTTGGCAGGCAAATTATTTACCACCGAGCCACTTGGGAAACCCTGGTACCCATAAGAGCAGACCCTTAAAGTTCTCAAGAGGACATACCCTAGAGTCTTTCTGGTATCTCAAAATTTCACTAACGTATGATTTCTCTCATAAATATCTTTATTTTATCTGAGTCTACCTTCTCACTCCATTAGTCTCAGCTTTAATATTATTTCCTCCAAAGAGCCTCAAGGCTATAGTCTTCTGACTATTTCCACAAACAACTCTGTATTTCCTTAATACGTCCTAAAAAAACTCATCACACTCTTTTATAATAATTAACTATTCAACTGCCTATACGGGCAGGGCCTGTACCTGTCTTTAATTACTGCTATTTCCCTTGTGCTTGGCACATGAAAAATTCACTAACATTTTAAAGTGTGTATACACATGCAACAGGCACTCTCCTAAGTGCTGCCTTGCAAGTAGTGCCTCAAATAATGAGGCTGATACAATTACCATCCCTATTTACATGGAGAAACGAAAGCTCAGAGAAGATAAGTACCTTCTTTAAGATTATATAACTAGTAAGGGCTGATCTAGGACTCATATTCAGGTAGGTCTAATTTTAGAATCTTGAGCTTTAACCATCACACCATATTCCTTCTCTGCATACTGTGCACTGAAAAAGAAAACTGTTTCACTGAACTAAAATGTCTGTAAGGTGAGTGCAATGATACAGATTAGTGCTAGGAGGTTTCCCTAGACAAGAAGATAGCATTATAGACATAATAAACTATACACTTCCAGATAAGGAATGGCTCTATATTGTTCTTGAGAATAAGGTTACTGAAGCTTTGAAAAAAAGCCATTACTCGAGAAGTGAAGAGTAAATGGTAAGAGGTAGAAAAGAACTATAGAAACTAAGAATTTGGGGAGAAAATAATAGCAAATGAAGCAACTGACAAACAACTAATCTCAAAAATATACAAGCAACGCCTATGGCTCAATTCCAGAAAAATAAACGACCCAATCAAAAAATGGGCCAAAGAACTAAATAGACATTTCTCCAAATAAGACACATAGATGGCTAACAAACACATGAAAAGATGCTCAACATCACTCATTATCAGAGAAAGGCAAATCAAAACTACAATAAGGTACCATTTCACGCCAGTCAGAATGGCTGTTATCCAAAAGTCTACAAGCAACAAATGCTGGAGAGGGTGTGGAGAAAAGGAAACCCTCTTACAGCGTTGGTGGGAATGCAAACTAGTACAGCCACTATGGAGAACAGTGTGGAGATTCCTTAAAAAACTGTAAATAGAACTGCCATATGACCCAGCAATCCCACTGCTGGGCATACACCGAGGAAACCAGAATTGGAAGAGACACGTGTACCCCAGTGTTCATCACAGCACTGTTTATAATAGCCAGGACAAGGAAGCAACCTAGATGTCCATCAGCAGATGAATGGATAAGAAAGCTGTGGTACATATACAAATGGAGTATTTCTCAGCCATTAAAAAGAATACATTTGAATCAGTTCTAATGAGGTGGATGAAACTGGAGCCTATTATACAGAGTAAAGTAAGGCAGAAAGAAAAACACCAATACAGTATTCTAATGCACATATATGGAATTTAGAAAGATGGTAACGATATCCCTGTAAGCCAGACAGCAAAAGAGACACAGATGTATAGAACAGTCTTTTGGACTCTGTGGGAGAAGGAAAGGGTGGGATGATTTGGGAGAATGGCATTGAAACATGTATAATATCATATAAGAAACGAATCACCAGTCCAGGTTCGATGCAGGATACAGGATGCTTGGGGCTGGTGCACTGAGATGACCCAGAGGGATGGTATGGGGAGGGAGGTGGAAGGGGGGGTTCAGGATGGGGAACACATGTACACCTGTGGTGGATTCATGTTGATGTATGGCAAAACCAATACAATATTGTAAAGTAATTAACCTCCAATTAAAATAAATAAATTAAAAAAAAAAAAACTAAGAATTTTGGATTAAGAGGGAACTTGAAAATGTTCCCTTATTTAAGGTGCCATTTTGGGTAGTCTGGCAAATGTTATGTGCTTTATAATATAACTTTACTAGCTTTTTATGGTATATTTTACAATTTATTTTCTTGGGTACATATACGAACAAGCTTGTTATATCACTTCGACAAGCAATCTGTCTGATACCCAGAATATATAAGGAACTGTAGGTGGTGCTTTAGAAGACCAAATTGAAGGATAGAGAAGAATCAAACTTAACTAATAATTAATGTCTGTACTTTGGATTTGTATTCGAGAAGTAAATGATGTAAATTATATACAAGCTTTTTTAAGATAAAAATATTCTCCAGCTTCCTTTCGTCCTTAGTTGAAATAAAACTGGGATATATAAATGAAAGCAAACACAAGTCATTGTTGCAACTCTTCAAGATAACACCAATTTTTCCCTCTGAATAGACTGACTTTGTGAGGTAATTCCCAGAACTCTTTCCTGGTATTACCAAATCTGCCAAATTGGCCACTTCTGTAAAGTAAGCTATTTGGCCCTGACAAGCATTTTTTGAATGTCCAGGCATCTGCTTGCCTTAAGGCAAGGAATGGATGAGAAGACAAGCCAACAAACCATTCAGTTTATTTGAACAAACATTTATTGCCTGCCAGCTATCTGCATGTTTGCTAAATGGCAGAAATACAGAAGCCCAGAGGATCAGGACCTATCTTCAAGGACCTCACATTCTACTGAGAAAGACTCAAAAACAGATGAATATGACATAGGGTGGTGAGTCTTGTGTATGATGGAGGTATGGGGCTTCCCTGGTGGCTCAGTGGTAAAGGATCTGCCTGCCAATGTAGAAGACGCGGGTTCCATCCCTGGGTTGGGAAGATTCCCTGGAGAAGGAAATAGGAATCCATTCCAGTATTCTTGCTTGGGAAATTCCACAGACAGTGGAGCCTGGTGGGCTACAGTCAACGAGGTCACAAAGAGCCAGATACAACTTAGTGACTAAACAGTCTGATGGAGGTACAGGGTACACCTTGGGCGTACACAGGTAAGCACGTAACCTGCTTGGGTGAAGATCAGAATGACGTGAGGCGATACCAGAGGTGAACCTCAAAAGAAGTCATCCAGGTAGAAGGATTTGATTACAGGGTGGGTGTGTGTGTGCGTGTGTGTGTGTGTGTGGTTGAGGGAGGCAAATGCACTGAATGGGAGACAGTGAGGTGTTCTAGGGGATGAGGTGTATGGAAATTAGAGGGTAGAAGGCCTACTCAGGGGATAATAAGCTGCTGAAAATGGTTAAGAGTGTGATGTGATGGGGAAATGTTGAGAGATGATGTCAGAGGTGTAGGGAGAGAATAAACTTTTCAGAGGACCTTGTGTTCAAAGACAGAGAATCTAAATCTTATTCTAAAGCAACAGAGAGCTGCCAAAAGGTTTTAAAGCAGAGTGACAGACACACTTTCCACCCCCGCCCCTCCACTTTTGAAAGCACATGCTAGAATCTATATCGTGGCTAGACTGGAGTGGGTTAAGAAAAAAACAAAAAAAAAGTAAGAGAAATGATTCGGGAGTCAACACCATCAGTGACGATTCAAACAGAGAGGTAAGATGGCTGGCTAAAACCTATATTTACAAGTAAAAGCAACGACAGCCTTGGCTACTGATTGGAAGTGGGAGAAAGAAGAATCAAGTTACCAGTCATCTTCTACGTATGAAGCAGAAGGGATACAAACTGGTCTAGCACACCCTATGAAAAAGCTTCAGTTCAGTTCAGTTCAGTCGCTCAGTCGTGCCCAACTCTTTGCGACCCCATGATCGCAGCATGCCAGGCCTCCCTGTCCATCACCAACTCCCGGAGTTCACTCAGACTCACGAAAAAGCTTAGAGTCTATCAATTGAGTAAAGGAGGCATAAAAAGAATGTAATGATTTTCAAGGTAATGAATATGTGGCATTCACAGGACGCAGGGTTCATGCATGGCAGGAGAGGGAGACGTCTCGTGCCTCCTTTTCATAATGCCAAGTGAAAAACACTTTTAAACACCATTTTAACTTTTAATACACAGTCCTGCTAAATGGAACAGTGGCGTCAATCGGGTATTTGTATAAAGGACTGAAAGCTGGACAGATTTTTTTTCTTTACTGCATTTATCTCTAATCAGCCATCTTTGTTCAATAACATTAATTTCATGCAAAAGAAAAAGGAGTAAAATACGAAGGAGGAGGGGAAGGAAGAAATGAAGATACACTGCTTTTTCTAGGAAAGGTAATTTTTCTTCCAATGGATATCATATATTGGTTGCCATGCCTCTGAACAAAAAAGCCTATTTTTCTTTTTCCTTAATTTTAACTTACAAGGATTCCTGTGCCATCATCATATAGGTGCCAATTTAGAACAGTTTGAACATAGAACAGTCCAAAGAAGAGATGAGAATGTCAGATTTTTGTATGATCTTATGTTCATGTTTTCTAAGCCCTAGTAAGTAAGTATATCTATAATCCCAGAAAGCAGTATATATTTAACCTTTGTAAGCTACTGCATACTCACAGACATGATTATGTCTTCTCAGAATGCGCATTATATTACGTAAATCTGTTTCTGTCAAGTCATCTTTTCTCTAGTCTGCTGAGAAATACACTTATCATATTTCAGATGGCCTCTGAGTGGCACTGCCTAACAGTCAGTGGATTGCATCAGATACGCAGTTATGTCATCTTGCCTTTTTCTTCAAGAATAGTACAACTTGAGATGAAAAACTAGTGCTATTTAAAGTAAAATGGCAGGTCTAAACCACTGAGTACATACATGGTCTGAATATATTTACATGAAAATATGAGTGTTACGGCAGGTATACTTACTTATATAAGTTGTACTTTAAAAATTAATTTTTATACTCCTAATACTTAACACAGTGCCTAGCACTGAGTAGGTACTTAAATAAATGTACATTCCTGTGTTGATACTAATAAAACACATCCCAATTTACAAAGGAATAAATCAAAAGACTGTAGTCTCTAAACAAATGAAATACCAAAATGCCCAGGCAGCACAAGAATCACATTCTATACAGATTGCAGTGTCCAATAAATATTACACCAGAACTTAAATCTGACTATACAGTATATGCATGCAATGCCTTACATCATCATTTATCAGAAATGTCACTTTTGAAAAGGTAGAGGCAGAGATCCAGCAATGCCAGGGGCTGCTATGGATTGACAGGTTCTAGGCAACTCCACATTCCAATCTTTTACTCCTCCAGCTCTGGCTGGCATGGAAGTAGACAGGAATAGCTCCCTCAAGTTATAATTCTCTGGGTGCCATCACCCTCTTCTTTTGCTCCTCCAATCTGTGCAATAATTTTTATGATGCAATATTTGTTTTAAACACATCTCTTTTTGAAATACCTAGAGTAGTTACTATTTTCTTAACTGCAGAGTACTTTCTTGCTGCCCACTGTTGCTTGACATTTTCATTCATTTATTCAACAAACATTTAACAAGCAACCATTATGTTCTTACAATTAGGTGCTGGGGACAGATAAAACAGACAAGCCCATCCTTTAATGAAGTTTACAGTCCAGCATTCTAGTGGTATAATCAGCTTCTATTAAAAAATATGTAAGGATTATAAACTCAGTGAAAGTTAGATCATAAAGTACTACTTAATTTTTACTGGTGAATGCTTTACTCAAAATTAAATTTATTGCTTTCGGTAAACCAAAATATAAAACTTTACCAACTGAAGTGATAAGAGAAGTCAACCCTTCATAGATGTACTTTAGTAATCCATTCCTGTCCCTAATGTTACAATGAGGCACAGGAATATATATGTGATACAACTTATGCAAAGTGTATACAAAGATACAAAAAAGGTACACAAAGCATATACAAAGACATGAAAGAAGTAGCACAGACTCATCATGAATTTACCTAAATCCTCATTTAAATTAGATAAGGAATTTATTAAATTTGTTTCTATGGCACTTGAGACATAGATAGTAGACAAGTCCAAAAAGTCCTCTATCAAATGAAGTCAGCAACCTAATGTGTCCCCAGACAGTAGGCTACCAATTTGTTTATCAGTGATCTTGACTATAAGGCTGTTAATGTATTATTTATTAGTACATTATGCATTTTACTGCTTCTCTGCAGAGATTTTCATTCAGAAATGCTCTGTGCTAGCAAGAACTGTGTAAATGACACAAATAAAAAGATGATTCCATATGTTTCTGATGAGTGATTTATATAACACTTTTAGTAATCAAAACATTAATATACAACATAGCTTATCATCCACATCAGTTCAGTCCAGTCGCTCAGTCGTGTCTGACTCGTGACTGACTCTTTGCCCCATGGACTGCAGCACACCAGGCTTCCCTGTCCTTCACGAACTCCCGGAGCTTACTTACACTCATGTCCATCGAGTTGGTAATGCCATTTGACCATCTCATCCTCTGTCATCCCCTTCTCCTCTTGCCTTCAATCTTTCCCAGCATCAGGGTCTTTTCCAACGAGTCTTTGCATCAAGTGGCCAAAGTATTGGAGTTTCAGCTTCAGCATCAGTCCTTCCAATGAATATTCAGGACTGATTTCCTTTAGGATTGACTGGTTGGATCTCCTTGCAGTCCAAGGGACTCTCAAGAGTATTCTCCAACACCATAGTTCAAAAGCATCGATTCTAAAAAATGCTCAGCCTTTATTATTATCCAGCTCCTGATCTTGTTTTTACTGACCATATAGAGCTTCTTCATCTTTGGCTGCAAAGAATATAATCAATCTGGTTTCAGTATTGACCATCTGGTGATGTCCCTGTGTAGAGTATTCTCTTGTGTTGTTGGAAGAGGGTGTTTGCTATGACCAGTGCGTTCTCTTGGCAAAACTCTGTTAGCCTTTGACCTGCTTCGTTTTGTATTCCAAGGCCAAATTTGTCTATTACTCCAGGTATCTCCTGACTTCTTACTTTTGCATTCCAGTCCCCTATAATGAAAAGGACATCTTTTTTGGGTGTTAGTTATAGAAAGTCTTTTAGGTCTTCATAGAACCGTTTAACTTCAGCTTCTTCAGCATTACTGGTCGGGCACAGACTTGAATTACTGTGATATTGAATGGTTTGCCTTGGAAAAGAACAGAAATCATTCTGCAGTGATCCCACAAGAGACTGACCCAGACTTGCTCGTGAGTATCCAGGAGTCTCCAGTGGAGGCGTGGGTCGGTGGTGGCCTGCTGCAGGGTTGGGGGCACTGAGTGTAGCAGTGCGTGCATGGGACTTTTTGAAGGAGGTCCCCATTATCTTCATTACCTCCACCATAGTCTGGCCTCAGGTCAAACAACAGGGAGGGAACAGAGCCCTGCCCATCAACAGATAATTGGATTAAAGATTTACTGAGCATGGCCCCGCCCACCAGAACAATACCCAGTTTCCCCCTCAGTCAGTCTCTCCCTTCAGGAAGCTTCAGTAAGCCTCTTATCCTTCTCCATCAAAGGGCTGACAGAAAGAAAACCACTATCACAGAAAACTAACCAATCTAATCACATGGACCACAGCCTTGTCTAACTCAATGAAACTATGAGCCATGCCGTGTAGGGCCACCGAAGATGGACAGGTCATGGTGGAGAGTTCTGACAAAATGTGGTCCACTGGAGAAGGGAATGGCAGACCACTTCAGTACTCTTGCCATGAGACCCACACGAACAGTATGAAAAGGCAAAAAGATAGGACAGTGAAAGATGAACTCCCCAGGGCGGTAAGTGCCCAATATGCTACTGGAGATCAGTGGAGAAAAACAACACCCATCTGTGGATGTGACTGGTGATGGAAGTAAAGTCCAATGCTGTAAAGACCAATACTGCATAGGAACCTGGAATGTTAGATCCATGAATCAAGGCAAATCGGAAGTGGTCAAACAGGAGATGGCAAGAGTGAACATCGACATTTTAGGCATCAGCGAACTAAAATGGATTGGAATGGGTGAATTTAACTCAGATGACCATTATATCTACTACTGTGGGCAGGAATCCCTTAGAAGAAATGGAGCAGTCATCATGGTCAACAAAAGAGTCCAAAATGCAAATACCTGGATCATCCACATGGGGTTTCCTATTCTGAAAAATTCAAGATGCTTTATGACTGACTTTAATTTTCTTGTACCTGTCTAAATCTATGATAAAGAACAACTTAGGCCAAGAAGTATGAATTGAATACACATAATCCAAACTGTAAGAGATACATTCGCCCAGTATGACTTATTCCAACTTCAATTTGGTGGAGAGATATCTATTTAATCACTATGCACTGATTCACTGGTATTGAGTCAGTTAAAGATTTTAACTCTGTCAATAAAGCAACAGTTGTTCCTCAAGCAGTATGCTAATTTTTAAGTTTTATTACTTGCAAGGAAAGAATAAAATGATAATATCCAAGTTATTAAATCTGCAGTTCATTTAAACTAATAGCTTGCAGTAAGATGTGAAAACCTGGAATAGAAAAATAGATGGTTGAAATACACACATAGGTAGTGTGAACCGTTGATCATTATATTAAGACAGGAAACTTCCAGTGCAAATGTTAACAGAACGCTAAGGGGGATGGGGGAGATTAGAGAGTGATGATTAAAGTTTCTTTTCAGGGTGATGAAAATGTTCTAAAGATTATACTCAACTCTGCGAATATAGAAAAACAGCCAATTATAGTGTTAAAAGGGTGAATTCCATCCAATGTGAACTGTATCTTAATAAAGCTGTTTAAAATGGTAACAAAATGGTCTAATTAAAAACCACACTATTTACTGAAATACTGGGTTTGAAATATTACAGCAATTGTAGAATAGCCAGATTAGCTTAATTCTCATGCAGAATTGTCTTTACTAAGAGTAGCACATTGCTTTAGGTAAACGTGGTATATAAAATTCAAATTAGAACACTTATAGAAGTATTTTCTGCTTTACAAAAGATTCAGACTGAGTTGACAGGACTGGAGAAAGTCTTAATTAATAGGTCAGAAATATATATTTGCACAATAAATGAGGAAAACAGAATCAGACAAAAGTTTGATCCTAAAGTTCTGGTATGGACAGACATGTTTTTCTCTCTCAATCTCTTTCTCTCTCTCTCACAGAAGCCAGAATTTCTGAGTTACTGGTTTTCAGGACGTTCACTGATTACCCTTTATGAGAATCTGATAGAACCAACTAATAATCAACAAAGAGATTAAGAATCTCTGTGCTTCAGAAGACATAAGCAACCATACACAACTGTATTTCATGGGAATTAAACTACACTTCTGATCAAGGGCAGAAAGAGAGGAGGGTGTCAGAGATGAGATGGCTGATGGCATCACTGATGAAATGAACATGAACTTGGGCAAACTCTGGGAGATGGTGAGGGACAGGGAGGCCTGGCGTGCTGCAGTCCGTGCGGTCAGAAAGAGTCGGGGCGATTGAACAACAACACACCAAACTACAGTTAGTCATCTTATTCATTCAGTCAATAAACAGTTTCGTGTCACTTAAGGCTGTGTTTCCTTATTAATCTAGGGGTATGCACCCAATGACAGTATTGAGGTGGGAAGTGCACTGTGTTAGGAAAACAAATCACTATAATCCCACAGTTAATGCTATAACAGAAGTATAATCAGAGGGTTTTGAGAACACAGAAGAGAAATTGCTACTCATTTTTTAAAAAGAAAGTACATGCTTTATACATGAAAAATCACATTTACAGCACGTTCTCATATATTATGGAGAGGATGATATACTTGCCACTTTAGTGTCTTAGTTTAAAAAAAAAGCATGCATAAATCAACTATCAAAAATCCCAACTGTTGTGTGTGATCAGGGTAAAATAAATAACCTTTTCTACCTTAGCCACCTTCTACATGCCATCAATTCCTGACTCTCATAAGACTGAAATGACTGTTGCAACTTAAATAAGACTCTTATACAACTATGATTTGAAGTTCCTTCAAAACATCAACATAATTAGCTTTACACAAACTTTTCTTATATTAATGGCCCAAATATTCAAATAGAAACTTTACTTACAAATTTGTAAAATTTTCATAGCTTTTTAAGAAACCATGCAGTAACATACTCCTATAAAATGCTTTGTTGCTACAGTAAAAAAAAAAAAAAAATCCACAAAATTCAGATACACAAAGTGACTGCTCATGTAACATGTGTGTGCTGTGTGTATAGACTTCTCATCTACCTTGTGGAAGAGAGAGAGCCACGGTAGAGACCTTGAAAAGACTAGCGTGAGAGGAGATAAAAGAACAAGAAGCTGTCAATGCAAACCACGGCAAAAATTGATACTTCTCCTAAGAGAGGTGCAGACAAAGTGTTTTAGAGTTCAAAGAAGAGGGAGACCATTTCTTCTTGGGAAGATATTTTCACTTGGATTACTAGGCTTTTATGAATGGTTCCATTAGAAACAAGACCACCACATATCTAAGTGAATATTTTAAAATATTTTCACTTATTATTATTTACATCCTATGGCATAGTTAATTTTTGCTGCCATATTATTTTTATGACGCTCAGAAACAGGAAACCAGGACAGTCCCACATTCTGCTGAGAAATGTTCATTCTGAACTTCTGGGGATGTTTAAGACAACTTTTAACAGTTTCTGGAGATGTTTATCTTTCATTCAGAGACTTACCAATACATGAGAGTATGATCTCTGGAATGAAACATGAACTGCAACCAAATATTGCAAGCTCTCAGGAATACCGTGAATGCTTCCACAAACTAGGTTTACATGAAGGGAAGACCTTCTGAGACCTGGACTACTCAAATAATCCATCCAAGGACCCTTAATTTATGAAAATTAAATATAATTACTGGTACATATTAATACTACACTAATACATGACTGTAAGATAGAATTTATTTTTTTCATAAAGTTACATTTTCTATGCATACCTAAAATATAGGCATCCCTTAACAGATGCTTATTTTAATTAAATGTAATTAAAATAGTTAAATAGTTAAAAAACCAAGCTGATGCATTTTTACAATTTCTAGGCTCACCATTTTTATGTACCACATGCCTTCTCTATGAACTCGCCTTCTGCTGCTGAACTATCTTTTAACTACTCTTTTAGTGAAAGCCTGTACTACTTCTATTTATTTGCCTTTGAATGTTTGAAAATGTCTTCAATTTGCCTATATTCCTGAATCATGTTTCACTGGGCATAAAATTCTTGGCTGATATTACACATCTTGAAGACACCATTCTGTTGACTTTTGGCATGCCTCACAGCTGACAAGAAGTTTCAGTCTAACTGTACTTTTCAGATAATCTGTCTCTATTCTGGTAGTTTTACATATTTTCTTCTCTTTGATCATCTACAGTCTCCCTATAATGTGAATTCATGCCTTTCTTCCATTCCTAAAAATTCTCAGGTGTTGAATGTCAAATATTAACTCTATTTTTCTATTTTTTTCCTTTCAGAACTCCAAATAGATGCTATGGAAACCCCTCCGTCTACAATCATGATTCTTAATCATTCCTTCATCCCTTTTGTTTCTCTTCTGTGTTTGGGGTATGTTACTTATTACCACCTCCCAAGTTACTGCTTAACTCTTTGCATGTCTAATTTCAGTTTATATTTTATTCTATTAAGTTATATTCTTCAAGAGTTATATTCTTATTTCCTATATTTTAGTTCTTTCTCATATTACCTACTATTTCACTTCTGCTTATTTTTTCATGCTTTCCCATTGATTTTAAAAGGGTACTTTCATTTACCTCCTTGAGAATACTAAATATATTTCTTTCAAAATTTCTTTCAGAGAGGTCTGTAAAATTAGTTTCATCTGTTATAAACTCTTGCTCCATTAAAAAATCTGTTTCACAGCCATCTTTCCTAACATTTTATTTACTCATGTCTGTAATTTTGATTGTTTTTTAAGCATAGGAGCTTTGTTTTATTATGTCTAACCCTTTATGCTCCCTTATCTAGTTTCATAGTTGTTTCCCCTGGGCATCCATGGTTCCAAGGTCACTTAAATGGCAATTCGGAGGTTGGAACTCCAGTAACGACCTTAGAGATACTGCAGACCTGTTACTGAGCAGGCAGGTGGCTAGGTTTTGAGGCTGTGTGTTCTCTTCCTCCCAGTGGTCAGCAGCATTTTTTCTTCAACCACCTTTCAGGAGTGGAAAAGTCCCTGGCCCAAGCTTTGTCCTCAGACTATGAACCTGACTTTGAATGGCGTTGTTTACCCCCTTTCAGCCCACAGGAGCCCACCTTCTGGTCACCAGGGTCTCTGGATTGAGAGCGCTATGGAATGGTGACTTCTGCCTTTTTTAATACAGTGGTTTCTATGCATTCCATTTCTGGTCCACAGAAATCCCAATTTTGCTTTCAACCTGGTTACATCTTAGTTTTAAAATATCTTTTATTACTGTTACGTAGAGGTGCCAGTATATAAACTTATTATGCCAACATTTCCAACTTTTCCCTATCTGAAAAACCTGCCTTTCCTCTTAGCTTATATGATTCTTTAGTCTTCTGATTTTCTCCATCACCTTCTCTAACATTTATCTTCATCATCGAAGGTTTGTCTTCCTTTGCTTCAATCAGTTCAGTTCAGTTCAGTCGCTCAGTCGTGTCCGACTCTTTGCGACCCCATGAATTGCAGCATGCCAGGCCGGGATTAGTAAAGTTTTCTCAACAGACCAGATAGTAATATTTTAAGTTTTGCAGGTCAACAGGCAAAAATAAGACTATAATATAAAATGTTGTTGTTTAGTTGTCAAGTTGTGTCTGATTCTTTTGCAACTCCTTGTACTGTAGCCCACCAGGGTCCTCTGTCCATGGGATTTCCCAGGCAAGAATATTGGAATAGGCTGCCATTTCCATCTCCAGGGGATCTTCCCCACGCAGGGATTGAACCCGCATCTCCTGTTTAGACAGGTAGATTCTTTACCACTAAGCCACCAGGAAAGCCCACGTATAATGCAATCATAGTGAAGTGAAGTCGCTCAGTCATGTCCCACTCTTTGCGACCCCATGGACTTTAGCCTAACATGCTCCTCTGTCTACGTGATTTTCCAGGCAAGGGTACTGGACTGGGTTGCCATTTCCTTCTCCAGAGGATCTTCCTGACCCAGGGATTGAACCTGGGTTTCCCGCATTGTAGGCAGATGCTTTACCGTCCGAGCCACCAGGGAAATCCATAAAATGCAATCATAAATAAATGCAAAAAGGCTTCGCAGTTTGTGGGCCATTAAAAAACTGGCAGTGGGCCAGCTCTGGTCCATGGGCATTAGTCTGCCAAACTCTGCAGTAAATATTATTTTTTCAGGTTTTTCTCCTCTACTGTATCCTTTCATTACTTCACAGATTGCCATCCATTTCTACTATTTCTTTCACTGTATCCAGGGCTGATGATACTAAATCTCTGTCTTTAAGCCCTTTGTGGTTACGGTTAACTTCACACTGGACTTCACCACGTGGATGTGCCACAAGCACGTGTACATGTCCAAGGTGGAATCTGTTCTCGTTTGTCTCATAAACGATACTAAAAGGCAGAATCATCCACTTCATCTTAAGCTTTTCCTTTCCATACTCCTCATAGCCAATGTTGATTCTATCTTTTGAATACTTTCCAAATGCATTTATTTCTCATTCCTACATGTATCAACCTACTTTAATCTGTCACCACCTCAGTTAAAGATATATCAGCTTTACTCAGCACATGGTAGTGATTAATAGCATGGACCCAGGCAGTAATTTACTTGTTTTCAACTCCTGGTTCACCACTTATTTACTGTGGGACCTTGGAAAAGTGCCTCAGTTTCCTCATTTGTAAAATGGGGATAATAAATAGGACTGCTGTGAGGATTGCATGTGTTAATATACTGGTTTTGCTGTTGTTCAGCTGCTAAGTTGTGTCTGACTCTTTCACAACCCATGGCCTGTAGCCCTCCAGGCTCCTCTGTCCATTGGATTTCCAAGGCAAGAATATTGGAGTGGGTTGCCATTTCCTTCTCCAGGGGATCTTCCCCATCCAGGGATAGAACCTGTGTCTCCTATAATGGCAGGTAGATTCTTTACCGCTGAGCCACCAGGGAAGAATAGAATATGTGTACCTGGCATGAGTAAGTATTATTAGTCTGCATTTATTTAATCATGTTGTCCAGAGATGTCTTCTACGTTCCCAGCTTCTTTTGCTCTGAGTAAAGAAAGCCTTCAGCACCCCACAGAGAGCTTGTGGCCCATCTACCAACCTTTAGTGAAGTCAATAAACTGGATGTCTGGATGGTGTCCATGTGCTTTTCCTCAGCAGATTCCTTGTCTCTTTGGCATCAGGGCATGGTACAGAAACACAGATATCAAAAGCATCCCCTAGCAAGAATAAACGTCTTCTCTAAGATGGAGTGGACAGAACATAAGTTTTCTTCTACTTGCCAGCCCCATGGCACCCTTGGTTTCCTTATCCTCATTCCAACTCTTACTGACCCATCAGCTTTGGTCTAACTACTGTAAGAGGATGAGGAATGAAATGAGAAAGATTCTTTGGAAACCGGGATGCAGTCTACAAATATAAGCATTATTATTATTAATATGGGATTGGAGAGATGGTACATTCTGAGATTCCACTACCTTCTGACTATGCTTGCTGAAAACCTTCTAATTCATATTCTACATTTCTCTAATTGTGCTATGAGGCAATTGGAGGAAAAGTTACATTTAAATTCTCTTTGAATGATGTAACAATTTTCTAGAAATCCTAGAACCCTTGTCTTCTTGAGTCACATGATAACTTAAAACTCCCCTTGCCATGACTGTACAACCCTTTCTGCAGGGAAGTAGCGTCCACAGTATGGTTCCAGGGGCATATGCTAACTGAGTTTTAATCAATCTAAAGAGTTCCACCCAAAACCAGTTTTGCTACTTTCAGATATCTGTAGAAGTCCAAGACTGGAGAGCTGGATGAACCCTAAGACTACTGTTTCACAGGCAAGGAAACTGAGGCTGAGAGCTTTTGTCATTCCCCAGCACAAGTATCTGGGAATGATACATCTGCAGCAAGAAGCCGAGGCTTGTCATTTCTGTGGCACTGCTTTCCCTCATCACGGAGATAATTACACTGGCAGTAAAATGACTATGTGACTGATACTCGAGCTCCACTGAGATGATTTTTCCCATCACCTCTTTTCCTTTTTGTTTACCATATTTTTCTCTTTTAAATCTGCAGTCTAATGGTGACCTTCTATTCCTCGATTTACCTATTACTCATTTGTTTTTTCATTAAGTATCTGAGGGCCTATACTCCTCACTGTATTCTTGAAAGCATCGAGGATCAGATCAGATCAGTCGCTCAGTTGTGTCCGACTCTTTGCGACCCCATGAATCGCAGCACGCCAGGCCTCCCTGTCCATCACCAACTCCCGGAGTTCATTGAGACTCACGTCCATCGAGTCAGCGATGCCATCCAGCCATCTCATCCTCTGTCGTCCCCTTCTCCTCCTGCCCCTAATCCCTCCCAGCATCAGAGTCGTTTCCAATGAGTCAACTCTTCCCATGAGGTGGCCAAAGTACTGGAGTTTCAGCTTTAGCATCATTCCTTCCAAAGAAATCCCAGGGCTGATCTCCTTCAGAATGGACTGGTTGGATCTCCTTGCAGTCCAAGGGACTCTCAAGAGTCTTCTCCAACACCACAGTTCAAAAGCATCAATTTTTCGGCACTCAGCCTTCTTCACAGTCCAACTCTCACATCCATACATGACCACAGGAAAAACCATAGCCTTATAGCATCAATTAATCATAGGTTTTCGAAAGGAAATGCATCTTGAATGAGATCCTGAAGAAAACAATAGACCCAGATAAGCAGAGGAAATGAGGGCCTACTGCAGAAGCACGGAAAGGCAGGAAGGAAAAGATGGTGCCGGCTCAATACAGAAGATGCTGTTCTGTTTAACAAGGGATGAAGGCCTTCAAGGAAGCGGAAGGAAAGAACCAGTGAGGGGGGGCCACGAATCCTAGAGTTCTAAAGCAGAAATATAATGTCCAAATTAAATAATTCAACATTTATTGAGCACCTACTGTATGCCAAACACTCTACTTTTCTCTAGTGGCACATTGGTTAAATAAAATAGCCCTTACTTTTTAGAATCTTTTGGTTTTAGTAGGGGAGACAAACAAAAAAATAGGTAATCATATTATGAGGCAGATATGACAAACTTTATTATGCAGCTATGAAAAAACTTGGTAAGGATTTTAAAGCTAAACAATGGACTGGGATAAGGTTCCTGAAAATGGAGATTACTGAAACTAGTTTCGAAGAATGAGTAGGAGATGGCTTCAGGAAGTAGTTATTTCAGAGGAAGAAGCATCATGCAGTCAGTCGGGAATGAAATGTTAAAGATTCAGTATGTCAGTATTTATACACATATATATGATCTTTGGACATATCTTAAGACAATACTAAATTTATTTATACATCCCCATTTTTGTTCAATAACAGACTGAGCGAATGCCTAAAACTGAGAAACAGGCTTTAATTGACTGTAATAGTTGACATGACCACAGTGCAAGCAAAGGGCCACTTCTCCTTTCTAAAACCTTCTCCTCTGTCTACTTGTCAGCACATTTTTCTGATGGAACTTGGAGATGACAGGAAAAAAATATCACCACAGGAAACACATTCTACATGTGACTTTCCATATTTCACTTTTGGAAGAGGGTCATTAGCAAAATAGTAATCTTAAAATTTCTAATACTGGAATGGCTTCTTCTCATCTTTTAGCCATCATCTGTAAAGCACATTTTTTTTTTCTTTTTTGGAAAAAGACTATTTCAGACCAATATATGGCAAGTAGTATAAGAAATGCTGTGCTATTCATCTTATGCTGCAGTGGGTCACTCCAGTGAGCAGGCTTGACAGTTTGCAGATGAAAATGTAAACACTGAGCTCAACTCAGTTATTCTGAGGCCAACCATTTCTGACAGTCTCTACAATGTGATAAACACCGTCTGTCTACAGTTCCTCTGTATTTGAAAGTTACAACAAACATTTTGTTGAAATGTAAACAACTGACTTCATGACTGGTGAAGCAGTGGCCTGCAAATTTATCTAAAATCAAGAAAACAAAGATCTTGTTTGACACTGGATAAACCATTAGTGGTCACCAAGGGAGCAGCTTTGGGAGGTCATAAGTGTTGTCATCAGTCTTGAAAAAATATGCACCGAAGGTATTGTCACAACTTACTTGAGGCAAGAATAAGTAATATGAGAGACAAAAGAACTACAAACCAGTAGAAAAAGGGTAAATTCTTCTTTTACTCTAAAGGACAGTTTTAACCAGTAAAAAAAGGGTGAAGCTGTCTCTTTAAAGGATAGTTTTTAATTGGAGCCGAATTTTAAAATCTATTTACTTTAATTTCTGTTTTTTCAATAACTTTTAAGTGGAAGAGTATGGAATAAAATTTATAACTCTAATTTTCTATAAAATTGAATGAATCTCATTCTTCCATTTCTTCAATCCTATGGGAGATAATTGTTATGACTTCTCTGTACAGCCTTTCTGAAAAGTTATGCAAGTCCAGCCCGGTTCTCCAGAAGACTTCAAGTTATCTTCTAATTAAGATAGCACTGCAAACCAAATTCTACTATTTTATAATTATATACTATAAGGTTATAATAAATAATATTTACAGTTATAAGATTAAAATATTGCCAACTGAATTTTTATGACAGCCTATTGCTCTTCTGTCCCTCAGTCGTGTCTGGCTCTTTGTGACCTCATGGGCTGCAGCATGCCAGGCTTCCCTGTCCTTCACCATCTCCTGGAATTTGCTCAAACTCAGTCCATTGAGTCGGTGATGCCATCTAACCATCTCGTCCTCTGTGCCCTTGCCATCAATCTTTCCCAGCATCAGGGTCTTTTCCAATGAGTCGGTTCTTCGCATCAGGTGGCAAAGTATTGGAGCTTCAGCTTCAGCATCAGTCCCTTCAATTAATATTCAAGACTGATTTCCTTTAGGATTGACTGGTTTGATCTCCTTGCCATCCAAGGGACTCTCAAGAGTCTTCTCTGATACCACAATTCAAAGGCATCAATTATTTGGTGCTCATATTTATTTATGGTTCAACTTTCACATCCATACATGACAACTGGAAAAACCACAGCTCTGACTAGACAGACCTTTGTCAGCAAAGTAATGAATCTGCTTTTTAATATACTATCTAGGCTTGTCATAGCTTTTCTTAAAAGGAGCAAGTGTCTTTTAATTTCATGGCTGCAGTCACCATCTGCAGTGATTCTGGAGCCCAAGAAAATAAAGACTGTCACCATTTCCATTGTTTCCCCATCTACTTGCCATGAAGTGATGAGACCAGATGCCATGATCTTAGTTTTTTGAATGTTAAGTTTACAGCCAGCTTTTCACTCTCCTCTTTCACTTTCATCAAGAGGCTCTTTGGTTCCTCTTTACCTTCTGCCATACGGGTGGTGTCATCTGCATATCTGAGGTTAATGATATCTTTCCTGGCAAAGAAGGTTATATAAGGGTGTTGCGAAAGTAATTGAGGTTTTACACTGTTGAAATTTGCCATTTGATATTGGAATACATTCCTAAATAAATGTGGTTATACATCATTTTAACATGCATTTCTCACTTCACTTTTTGTTAATAATTTATTACTTGCTGTTTATTTTACATTTACTTTAGACTAGGGAAATAATGTTAGACAAAAAGAAAATTCAAGTAATTTTCTTATTTGAGTTAAAAATGGGTTGTAAATCAGTGAATACAACTTGCAATATCAACAATGTATTTGGCCCAGGAACTGCTAATGAACGTATAGTGCAGTGGTGGTTCAAGTTTTGCAAACGTGATGAGAGCCTTGAAGATGAGGAGCAATAATGGCTGGCCATTGGAAGTTGAGAACGACCAATTGAGAGTAATCATCAAAGCTGATCCTCTTACAACCACATGAGAATTTATGAAGAACTCAGCGTTGACAATTCTACAGTCATTTAGCACTTGAAGCAAACTAGAAACGTAAAAAACCTCAGTAAGTGGGTGCCTCATGAGCCGACTGAAAAAAAAAATCATTTCAGTGTCATCTTCTCTTACTCTATGCAACAACAGCAAACCATTTCTCAATTGGATTGTCATGTGCAACAAAAAGTGGATTGTATATGACAACTGGCGATGACCAGCTTGGTGGCTGGACCAAGAGGAAGCTCCAAAGCACTTCCCAAGGCCAAACCTGCACCACAAAAAGAGCCATGGCCACTGTTCGGTGGGCTGCTGCTGATCTGATCCACTAGAGTTTTCTGAATCCTGTCAAAAACCATTACACCTGAGAAGTATGCTCAGCAAATAGATGAGATGCACCGAAAACTGCAATGCCTGCAGCTGGCATTGGTCAACAGAAAGGGCCCAATTCTTCTCTATGACAGTGCCCGATCGACCACACATTGCACAATCCACACTTCAAAAGTTGAACGAATTGGGCTATGAGGTTTTGCCTCATCCACCATATTCACCTGACCTCTCACCAGTCGAGAGCATCTTGAGTATACAACTTCTTCAAGCATCTTGATAACAACTTTTTGCAGGGAAAACGCTTCCACAATGAGCAGGAGGCAGAAAATGCTTTCCAAGAGTTCATCAAATCTGGAAGTGTGGATTTTTACACTACAGGAACAAACTTATTCTCCTTGGCAAACATGTAATGGTTCCTAGTTTCCTTAATAAAGATGTGTTTCAGCCTCGCTATATTTATATGAAATTCATGGTCTAAACGATGAAGGCCATGGCACCCCACTCCAGTACTCTTGCCTGGAAAATCCTTGGACGGAGGAGCCTGGTAGGCTGCAGTCCATGGGGTCGCTAAGAGTCAGAGACGACTAAGCGACTTCACTTTCACTTTTCACTTTCATGCACTGGAGAAGGAAATGGCAACCCACTCCAGTGTTCTTGCCTGGAGAATCCCAGGGACGGGGGAGCCTGGTGGGCTGCCGTCTATGGGGTCGCACAGAGTTGGACACGACTGAAGCGACTTAGCAGCAGCAGCATGGTCTAAAGGGCTTCCCTTGTGGCTCAGCTGGTAAAGAATCTACATACAATGCAGGAAACCTGGGTTCAATCCCTGGGTTGGGAAGAAACCCTGGAGAAGGGAAAGGCTACCCACTCCAGTATTCTGGCCTGGAGCATTCCATGGACTGTATAGTCCATGGGGTCACAAAGAGTCAGACAGGACTGAGTGACTTTCACTTTCATGTTCATGGTCTGAAACTGCAATTATGTTTGTACCAACCTAACAGGTTCTAACATGTCTGAAGTATATATAATTAGCTTTTTTTTAAAATTAGAATTTCAGTTCCATATCTAGTAAATCTATCCTGGGTCAGGAAGATCCCTGGAGGAGGACATGGTAACCCACTCTAGTATTCTTGCCTGGAGAATCCCATGGACAGAGGAGCCTGGATGGCTACAGTCCATAGGCTCTCAAAGAGCTGGACATGATTAAAGTGACTTAGCACACAGGCATGCATCCTGGAATATAAGCCCAGGTCCACGATGGCGTATGTACAGGGATGTACACTGAAGCACTATTTGAAAAGGCAAAATACCCCCCAAAATCCAAACAGAAGTCTGTCAATAGGGAAATGATTAAATAAGTTAATGGTACAACTATTCCATGGAATACTATTCAGTCTTTAAAAAGAATTTTCAGGGTAAAGTAAAAGAGAAATTTCCTTTACATAGAATTCCCTTTCAGGTGGTCTAATTTTTCTAAAGCCACATGTTGCTGTTTTTTTCAATTGAATACCAAGCCCAGCTAATTAAAATGGTGAGAATCAGGCAGATGATGTGCTCATGCGGAATAATATTGATAATATGCTACTATCTGAAAAGAATGGACTAACAATACATATAGCTTGATTTTTTAACTAGAAAAAATGTGTATGCATGTGTATGCATAAGAATATGAAGCAACCAAAAATATGGAAGGATATTTTCCTAACTGTTAACAGCTGTTAAATCTGAGAAGAGGTCCAAGGAGGGAAAGAGGAAGGAGCTTTCACTTATTCTGCTTCTATATTAGTTAATTTTGTTTTTAACAATGAACATGTTATAAAACAGATGATTAACCAACTATAATAAATTATAGTACTCTCATATGATAGAAAGCTCTGTGGTTCTTAAAAACCATGTTCATAAGAAATAAGAAAATGCTTAAGTGTTACACTTTTTTACAATACACATTACTTTAGTAGAATAAAACTAAAATGTGTTACTTCAAAATTATAATAAAATACATGTATCTTTATTTGAAACATTGGTAGTTTGCTCCTAAGTCTTAAGTGGAAAAGAGCTGTTGTAATCAACCTTTTACTTTCTGAGGACAATTCTGTATCCATTCCATACCATTAGCAGAGGAAAATCAATGCAACCAACTCATACATATCAGAGACTTGTATGGATTTTCTACTTCTCCCTTTCCCCTGACATGATGGTATGTTTTTGTTCTCTTTAGGGAAATTCAATTAACAATATTGGCCTCTTCCTCAGTCAGTGATGGACACCACTGAGATTCTCTTCACCACCAAAAGACATGTAAGATGGGCTTACTGATTCCCTGACTTACAAGTTAACAGGAGAATTACTGCCCACTCCTATAAATGACTCTATATGCTTCTTGTCATAAACACAGTGACAGCTCCTGACATCAATCTTTCATGACCTTATTGATTAGGACACTTAGAAATAATGAGACTTCACTAGTGGCAGAGTAATGCTTGGAAAAAGAAAAAACTACTCCAAAGAGGACTTGCCTATTAACACTGTGAAATTTATCTTCTCATTGCCCTTTTCTTATTACAGACCTTCACCTAGAAACATATATGATGAAAAGTTAATAATCAATTTTGTGGTTCATGTGCTTTTTCTTAATACTTGTTGGTAACATATTTTAAATTAACAAAATAAATATATAAAAAACAATTTTTGATCACTGTCTTGCTATCCTATGAGATCAGGACATTTCTAAACAAGGGGAACACTGGGGTTTTTCTGAGAGCAATTACAGGATACAAGCTATTGACGGGAATTCTGAATATTCTAGAAGGGAGAAGCTCTAAAAGTGTTTCACTCATTTGAGTATTTTCTGCTTATATGACTTACATACATGTGTTTGAAGCAAAATGTCAGATAATTTTAGAGCTGGACAGAACCCTAGAGATCTAATTCAGTCTACTTCTCATATTACAAAGAAACTGTCACCTAGACTTGCCTAGGGTTACACCCAAACAGAGCTAGGGTTAGAACCCAGAACTCATCTGATGGGATGTTTTATAATTTTTCATAATGTGAGAGGAGTAGGAAAGCTTATCTGGTTAAAGAAAAAATAATTTCTGCTTATTTCCCCCTCTATATTAACTTTTTGGGTATTTAGGACAGAGTTAGGAAACACAACCATGTTTTATTTAAAATATGGGCCCGTAGACAAGAATCACATCCTTTGCAGGGTACCTGGCATGTTACAAGTGCTCAATAAAAACAGGCATACCTGTGAACAACGTTTCTATGGATAACATTCTCCTAGTACAACGTCTCTTGGTTTTTAAAATCCAAACTTTACAGAATGAACTTATCTTTAATTGCAAGCTTGTAAGTTGATGTATACACAGAAAAATTTATAGGTACTCCAAACTTCGTACATTTTAAATGCAACGATATGCAAGTTGAATTACACTCCAAACAGAACTCATAAAATGTCAGAGCACATATACATATTTCAAAAAATTTACTGACTGAAAACAAAGGGAATATGTAACATGCTATTGGATGCAAAACAAAATATTAACAATCATATTAATTGTTATGATGTTTTAGATACTTTACATCGTGAGTGTTTATCACTTACATATGCATTTTACTGTGTTTTATAGTTTAAGTATAGTTTAAGGAATTGGGAATTTAAAATATGATTTTCCCCCCTCATTTAAAGTAATGGGAAACAGACTTGCAGTTACTATTCTCACACAAAATGGATTAACTTCAGGATGGCAAGAGGGACTTTCAGTGTAGACACTGCTCGCAACTGCTGGGCGCAGCACTGTACTCTGCACGGTGAACAGAAGGAACTGCACTGCTGCCACTTCTGCCACTGCTGAAATCTGGGAACTGGAGGTATCTCCTGACACTCTTACTGGAATGAGCTCTTGACAGTGCCTTTCTTTCTTACCACCTTAGACTCTGATGCAAAATCTGGCATGTGTGCTTCTAACTGGAAGATCATATGCCTATGCCAAGCTGTCAGAGAGGCTGGAAAGATAATTTTCTAATTTCTATTCTGGGAAGGCTTGTATTCATAAGGTAGCCATGAAAACTAAGATCTCCGTCATGATTTTGAATTAAGACACTAAATCCACAAATAACCAGAGAAAAAACAGAGAATCTAAACTTCATTAAAAAATAAAATTTTATGATTCAAAGGACACCAATAACAAAGTGAAATGACAACATAAAGAATGGGAGAAATTATAATATTTGTAAGTCCTACTACTAATAAGGGATTTAGATCCAGAGGATTTAGATCCAGAATATATAAAGGACACTTACAATTCAACAATAATAAATAACCCAGCTTAAAAATGGACAAAGGATTTGAATAGACATTTCTTCAAAGAATATATATATGAACAGTCAATACATACACACACGTTTGATCCTATTACTTATCAGAGAAATGCAAATTAAAATCACAAAATTCCACTCCACACGCCCTAGGATATCTACATTTGTCTGTGTATCTATCTACTGACAGAAATTAACAAGGATGTGGAGAAATTGGAATCTTCGTATGTTGCTAGTGGGAGTGTAAAGTGGTACAGACAATTTGGAAAAGTTTGCCAGTTCCTCAAAGAGTTATATCTAGAATATAGTATACAATTCTATTTCTACATACAAACATCCCTAAAAATGAAATCATATGGCCACACAAAAACTTACTCATGACTATTTATACCAACATTATTTATAATAGCCCCAAAGTAAAAACAACTCAAATGTTTATCAACAAAATTAAATGTGGTATATCTATAGAATGCAATATTATCTGGCAACAAAAAAGGACAGAATATTAATACACACTACAATGTGGATGGGCCTTGACAATATTATGTTAAGTGCAAGAAGCCAGTCACAAAGGTCAACAAACTGTATGATTCCATTTATGTGAAATTTCCAAAATTGGCAAATTTATATAGACAGAAAGTAGGTAAGAGGTTGCCTGGGATGGAAGGGGTAGGGGAAAGAGGGGAGTGACTGCTAATGGGTACAAGGTTTCTTTTAAGGGTAATGGAAAAGATCTGAAACCATTTGTGGTGATGGTTACGCAACTCTGCAAATACATCAAAAAGCACTAAATTGGGGACTTCCCTGGTGGTCCAATGGTTAAGAATCAGACTGCTAATGCAGGGGACACGGGTTCAATCCTTGGTCCAGGAACTAAAATCCTACATTCCACAGGGCAACTAAGCTCATGGACCATAACTACTGAGCCTGTGCTCTAGAGCCCTTGAGTAGCAACAACTGAAGCCTGAGAGCCCTAGAGCCCATGCTCCATGAGAAGAGAAGCCACTGCGGTGAGAAGCCTACACCCCAAGGAAGAGTAGCCCCACTCTTTGAAACCAGAGAAAACCCACACACAGAAACAAAGATGCAGCGCAGCCCAAAATAAAGAAGTAAATATTTTAAAAATTAAAAAGTAAATGCTTCATTTAATGATACATATAGAAAAGTGCATAAATTATAAGCATAAAGTGTGACGATTCCACAAAGTGAATGTACTCCTTGCCTCCATTCATTATAATGGCCTGAAATTAAGTGACGATTTAAAAGTGCTGGTTACCATCATGTCCTCAGTATCCAAAGTGTTTAGTACACAGCTGAAAGTTCATTAACGTTTCTTAAATAAATAAGCAATGAACTGCTCCATAGTATTCTATTATACAACAAAGCTGCAACTTGTTCATTCTACTATTGCCATTCCCCTATTGATGTCAATAACCTATTGACATGTAGGTTATTTTCAGGCTTTTGCTGTTAAAATGAGGATGCAACACACATCCCTGTAAGGATCTCACTGCACCCAGGTTCAGGAGTTTCTCCAAAGTATGAAACTACAAACAGAATTCTGGGGAGGTCAAACGGGACATGCAAAGTTTCTCCTTTACCAGATCGCGCCCAAGTGCTCTACAAAGTAGTGTATCAATTAGTATTCCACCAGGAGTGTATGAGGGATTCCTTTCACCATATGCTTTCAAACACATAGTATTTTCCATTTTCAGTTTTTACCAGTCTGGGAGTAAAATGGTAACTTGTTTAAACTTACAGAAATCTGATTATTAATGATATTGAGCATCTTTCCAAATATTTAATGGCCATCTGGACTTCTTTTATTTTTAATGACTCACTCAGTTTCCTAATGGGTTGACCTTTTCCTACTGATTTGTAGGAAAACTAATACGTTCTTCTAGTCCGATTTCTGGTTATATGTGTTGCAGATATCTTTTCAGTCATACCATATAACTCTGTTTATCAAAGCTATTATTTGAAGAATTTTGTTTTTCACATCAATGTGGTCAATCATATTACTTAATTATACACACTTTTGAGATACTAAATTATTTTTGAACTAATCCCATGGAGATATACTATATTTTTTCTAAATTAAAAACAGTTCTGCTTTTGTACATATAGGACTTTAACTTATCCTAGAATTTTCACACAATTTTCAAATTTGTGAGATAGTGGTCTTATCCCATCACTTAATCACTTACACATACATCCACTCATTGATTAATATGGAAAAATAATTGTTCCAGTCCCATTTACTGAAGGGTCCATTCTATCTCTACTACTGAATATGCAATTTATGTCAAAATACCAAGATTCCCTCTGTATACGTATGTATATGTGTACATCTATGTGTTATACACACATACACACTCCTATATGTGTAAAATAGTTTCTGGGCTAATATTTTCTACTATGTAGCTGTACCAACATCACACATGTACTATACCTTATAAAAAGACTCATTAGAAAAGACCCTGATGCTGGGAAAGATAGAAGGCAGGAGGAGAAGGGGATGAAACAGGGTGAGATGATTGGATGGCATGACTGACTCAAAGGACATGGGTTTGTGCAAGCTCTGGGAGACGGTGAAGGACAGGGGAGCCTGATGTGCGGCAGTCCATGGGGTCTCAAAGAGTCGGACATGACTGAGCGACTGAACAACAACAACAATAAAAACCCTCGTTTAATTCTTTGCTTTTTTCCCCTCAGTTGACTATCTCTTCAAAAGCTGTCAGTTTTATTGAGACATAATTGACACACAACATTGCACACATTTATGGTATCTGGTTTAATCAAACAACATGTTGATTTAATACACATATATTTTATGAAATGATTATCACAATAAGGGTAATTAACACCTTCATTATCTCACAAACTTACCATTATGTGTGTTTATGTGTGGGGGAAGTTGGGGACATTTAAGACCTAATCTCTTAGTAACTTTTAAATATATAATACAGTATAGTTAACTTCAGCCACCACACTGTACATTAGATCCCAGAACTTATTCCTCCTATAACTTGAAGTTTATCCTCTTCGACCAACAGCTTCCTATTTACCTTAACCCCCAGGCCCTGGCAAACAGCATCCTACTCTCCAGCTCTACAGATCTGATCTTCAGATTCCACGTACGTGGGACCACACAGTGTTTGTTGTTCTCTCTGCCTTATTTCACACAGAACGTCCTCTATACATGCTGTTACAAATGCGAGGATTTCCTGTAATCCTAGGTTGAGTAACATTCAGTGCACACTGCCACACCACATTTTCTTTATCCGCTAATCTGCTGATGGATGTTTAGGTTGTTTCCACGATTGTGGATCACAATAAACTGTGGGAAATTCTTCAAGAAATGGGAATACCAGACCACCTTATTTGTCTCCTGAGAAACCTGTGTGCAGGTCAAGCAGCAACAGGTAGAACTGGACATGGAACAATAGACTGGTTCAGAACTGGGAAAAGAGTATGTCAAGGCTGTATATTGCTACCCTATTTAACTTTTGTGCAGAGTACATCATGCAAGATGCTGGGCTGGATGAATCACAAGCTGGAATCAAGATTGCCGGGAGAAATATCAACAACCTCAGATATACAGATGATACCAGAAAGTGAAGAAATGGCAGAAAGTGAAGAGGAACTAAAGAGCCTCTTGATGAGGGTGAAAGAGGAGGATGAAAAAACTGGTTTAAAACTCAACATTCCAAAAACTAAGATCATGGCAGCCAGTTCTATCACTTCATGGCAAACAGATGGGGAAAAAGGTGAAAACAGTGACAAATTTTATTTTCTTGGGCTTCAAAATTACTGCAGAAGGTGATTGCAGTCATTAAATTAAAAGACACTTTCTCCTTGGAAGGAAGTTATCACAAACCTAGACGGCATATTAAAAAATAAAGACATCACTTTGCTGACAAAAGTCTGTATAGTCAAAGCTATGGTTTGTCCAGCAATCATGTATGGATGTTTCAGAGTGGTACCACAAAGAAAACTGAGCACCAAGAATTGATGTCTTCAAACTGTGGTGCTGGAGAAGACTCTTGAGAGTCCCTTGGACTGCAAGGAGGTCAATCCAGACAATCCTAAAGGAAATCAATCCTGAATATTCATTGGAAGGACCGATGCTAAAGCTGAAGCTCCAAAACTCTGCCCACCTGATATGAAGAGGCAACACATTGGAAAAGACTGTGATGAGGGGAAAGACTGAAGGCAAAAGGAGAAGAGGGTGGCAGAGGATGAGATGGTTTGATAGCATCACCAACTCAAGGACATAATTCTGAGCAAACTCTGGGAGACTGTGAAGGACAGGGAAGCCTGGCATGTTGCAGTTCATGGGGTCGCAAAGAGTCAGACATGACTTAGCAACTGAACGACACCAAGTGTCTTAGCTATTGTGGATAAAACTGCAATATACACAGGAGTGCAGGTATCTCTTTAAGAGACTAGCTTCAGTTCCTTTGATTATATACTCACAAATGGGACTGCTAGATCATATAGTAGGTTTATTTTTAATTTTTTGAGGAATCTCCATACTGCTTTCCATAAAGCCTATACCAATCTATACCAATTTGTATTATTATCAATAGTGTATAAGGTTCTATTTTCCACATCCTTGCTAACCTTTGGTAATTGCTATCCTTTTGATAACAGCCATTTTAACAGACTGAGGTGGTATTTCATTGTGAGTCTGATTATATTTTCCTGATGCTGATGATGATACATTAAGAACCTGTTGGCCTTTTTCATGTGCTCTTAAAAATATCAATTTTAGGTACATTTGCCCATTTTAAAATCAGATTATTATTTTTGTTTGCTATTGAGTGGTAGGAGTCTCTTATATTTTTTGGATATTAACCCCTAATTAGATATATGGTTTTCAAATATTTTCTACCATTCCATAAGTTGCCTTTTCATTTTGTTGCTTGTTTCTTTTGCTACGTAGAAGCCTTTAAGTTGGATATAGTCTGACTTGTTTATTTTTGCTTTTGTTGCTTGTAATTTTGGTCATATCCAAAAAAATCATGACCAAGACCAATGTCAAGAAACTTTCCCTTGTTGCTTTCTTCTGGAAGTTTCACATCTTCAGGCCTTACATTTATGTCGTCATTCCACTTTGAGTTAATTCTTTTGAATGTGATTATCCAATTTCTCCAATACTGCTTTTTGAAGAGACTATCTTTATCCCTGTTGACTATTCTTGGCCCCCTAGTCAAATATTAGTTGACCCTACATGTTTTATTTGTAGGCTCTCAATTTTATTCCACTTGTTTATGTGTTTGTTTTTTATGCCAGCACTAAACTCTTTTTGATTACTATAGCTTTACACAGGGATTGCATTGAATCTACAGATGGTTTTGGTTAGTACGGGATTTTTTCTTTGGCTGCACTGGGTCTTCATTGTGGCACACAAGCTCTTTGTTGTGTCACGTGGAATTCTCTCTATTTGTGGTGAGCGGGCTGCTTGTTATGGAGGCTTCTCCTGTTGTGGAACATGGGCTCTAGGGTGCCTGGGCTTCAGTAGTTATGGCGCACAAGTTCAGCTGCCCTGTGGCTTCTGAGATCTTAGTCCCTGGACCAGGGATCAAACCTGTGTCCCCTACATTGGCAAGTGGAATCTTAACCACTGGACCAGCAAGGAAGTACCATATGGACATTTTTCACAATATTAATTTTTCTAATCCATGAACATGAGATTGCCACCCCCCCCCCCATTTATTTGTGCCTTCTTCAATTTCTTTCATCGGTTCCTTATAGTTTTAGTATACAGATCTTTTCACTTTCTTGGTTAAATTTATTCCTAAGTCTTTTATTGTTTTTCATGCTATTGTAAATAGGATTCCTTTATTTCTTTTTCAAATACTTCCTTGTTACTATATAGAAAAACTACAGATCTTTGCATATTCGTCTTGTATTCTCCAACTTTAGTGATTTCATTAGTTCTAACACCTTTTCTTAGAGTCTTGGGACTTTCTACATATGAGATTGTATCTTCTGCTAACAGAGACAATTTTACTTCTTCCTTTATGATCTGAATTCATTTTTATTTCTTTTTCTTGCCTAATTTATTTGGTTACAACTTCCAGCACTCTTGGACTTCCCTGGTGGCTCAGACGTCTGTCTGAGATGTGAGAAGAGACCTGGGTTCGATCCCTGGGTTGGGAAGATTCCCTGGAGAAGGAAATGGCAACCCACTCCAGTACTCTTGCCTTGAAAATCCCATGGACGGAGGAGCTTGGTGCAAGCTACTATCCATGGGGTCGCAAAGAGTCGGGCACGACTGAGCGACTTCATTTTCACTTCCAGCACTATGTTGGAAAAAAGTGATGACAGAAAGCAGTCTTATCTTATTCCTTATCTTAGAGGGAAAGCTTTCAATCTTGTAGCCAGCATATATTTAAGTCTTTTTTTTTAAATCCATTCAGCCACTCTATGCTTTCTGATTGATAATCTGTTTAAAGTAATTCTTGATGGGTAAGGACTTGCTAAAGTCATTTTACTGTATTCCAGCTACTTTGTAGTTCCCTTATTGTTTCTTCCTCTTTTGGTATGTACCATTTTGGGGGTTTTGCATCTTGGGTACCATGAAATTTATGTAAAATAACTTATAATAGTCTCTTACCACAGACTAATGTAGTTACTTCTGATACTTTTGTCCTTTAAGTTTTATATAAGACTTAAGTGATTAACATTCATTACATTATTAGACAGTTTTATATTTTCTTGTCACTAATTAGCATTCTTTCATTTCAGCTTTAAAAAACTCCTTGCAGCACTTCTTATAAGGCAGGGATAATGTGATGAACTCCCTCAGGTTTTATTTGGGGAAGTCTTTATCTCACCTTCATTTCTGAAGGACAGCTTTGCTGGGCACAGTATTCTTGTTCGGCAGTAATGCACTGATGGCCTTACTGTTGTGGGTGGGGGGAACAGTCTTTTGTATGTGAAGATCTTTTTTTTTCCTTCAGCTGCTTTAAAATTTTTCTTTGTCTTTGACTATAAACAGTTGTATTATATTTTATGTCTTTAAGATTATTTGGGATTGCACCTATCAAGCTACCAACGGTATTCTTCACAGAGCTAGAACAAATAATTCCACAATTTGTATGGAAGTACAAAAAACCTTGAATAGCCAAAGCAATCTTGAGAAAGAATGGAAACTGGAGGAATCAACCTGCCTGATTCAGGCTCTACTACAAAGCCACAGTCATCAAGACAATATGGTACTGGCACAAAGACAGAAATATAGATCAATGGAACAAAATAGAAAGCCCAGAGACAAATCCATGCACTTATGGACACCTTATCTTTGACAAAGGACGCAAGAATATACAATGGATTAAAGACAATCTCTTAAATAAGTGGTGCTAGGAAAACTGGTCAACCACTTGTAAAAGAATGAAACTAGAACACTTTCTAACACCATATACAAAAATAAACTCAAAATGGATTAAAGATCTCAACGTAAGTCCAGAAACTATAAAACTCCTAGAGGAGAACATAGGCAAAACACTCTCTGACATACATCACAGCAGGATCCTCTATGACCCACCTCCCAGAATACTGGAAATAAAAGCAAAAATAAACAAATGGGACCTAATTAAACTTAAAAGCTTCTGCACAACAAAGGAAACTCTAAGCAAGGTGAAAAGACAGCCTTCAGAATGGGAGAAAATAATAGCAAATGAAGCAACTGACAAACAACTAATCTCAAAAATACAAGTAACTCCTACAGCTCAACTCCAGAAAAATAAACAACTCAATCAAAAAATGGGCCAAAGAACCAAACAGACATTTCTCCAAAGAAGACATACAGATGGATAACAAACATGAAAAGATGCTCAGCACCACTCATTATCAGAGAAATGCAAATCAAAACCACAAAGAGGTACCATTTCACGCCAGTCAGAATGGCTGCGATCCAAAAGTCTACAAGCAATAAATGCTGGAGAGGGTGTGGAGAAAAGGGAACTCTCTTACACTGTTGGTGGGAATGCAAACTAGTACAGCCACTATGGAGAACAGTGTGGAGATTCCTTAAAAAACTGGAAATTGAACTGCCTTATGATCCAGCAATCCCACTGCTGGACATACACACTGAGGAAACCAGAATTGAAAGAGACACGTGTACCCCAATGTTCATCGCAGCACTGTTTATAATAGCCAGGACATGGAAGCAACCTAGATGCCCATCAGCAGATGAATGGATAAGAAGGCTGTGGTACATATACACAATGGAGTGTTATTCAGCCATTAAAAAGAATGCATTTGAATCAGTTCTAATGAGGTGTATGAATCTGGAGCCTATTATAAAGAGTGAAGTAAGGCAGAAAGAAAAACACCAATACAGTATACTAATGCATATATATGGAATTTAGAAAGATGGTAACAATAACCCTGTATACGAGACAGCAAAAGAGACACTGATGCATAGAACAGTCTTTTGGACTCTGTGGGAGAGGGAGAGGGTGGGATGATTTGGGAGAATG
>NW_011494753.1:6735666-6785264 GCF_000754665.1 Bison bison bison
CAGTCCAGGTTTGATGCACGATACTGGATGCTTGGGGCTGGTGCACTGGGAGGACCCAGAGGGATGGTACGGGGAGGGAGGAGGGAGGAGGGTTCAGGATGGGGAACACGTGTATACCTGTGGCAGATTCATGTTGATATATGGCAAAACCAATACAATATTGTAAAGTTAAAAAAAAAAAAAAGGCATGGGATGGCCTGATCATAAAAAAAAAAAAAAATTATTTGGGATTGCAATTTTGGGGCACCTGTGAGTTACATGAATTTGGATATACAAAACCCTTTCCAAATTCCCATAACTGTGAAGTTCTCAGGCATTATTTCTTTAAATAAACTTTCTCAAGAGACCCTTTCTTCCCCTACTTGTACTTCAATAGAAAGAAAGAAAGTGAATTTGCTCAGTCGTGTCCAACTCTTTGCGACCCCATGGACCATAGCCTACCAGGATCCTCTGTCCATGGGATTTTCCAGGCAATAATACTGGAGTGGATTGCCATTTCCTTCTCCAGGGGATCTTCTGACCCAGGTATCGAACCCAGGTCTCCTGCTCTGTAAACAGACGCTTTACCGTCTGAGCCACTAGGGAAGTCCTCAATAAAGCAGACTATTTTTCTTACTGGTAGACCATGGTTCTTGTTAGGTTTTCTTCACTCCTTTTCATTCTTTCTCAGGTTAAATTTTAGGTCTCCATCTCTTTGGAGTCAGTTGCTGGAAAATTGTGTTCATTCGGTTGTATCATATTTCCTTCATGTCTTGCATTGCTGTGTTATCATTTAAAGAAGCCATCACAGTAAAGAAGTCTGGCTTTGGGGGAAAAATTAACTTGGTCAGTTTTATTAGTGATTCTAAGGTTTCTCAGAACTTTTCCATGAATACACTTGCTCCACACTTTTGGTTCCTTTTGTGAGGGAACTGTTAAAGATTATATGCCTTCTCTTGATCCTGCAAAGCCAGTCCATGTGCTGACAGCCTCCCTTTTGCTTTCCCTTGCTGTTCATTCACTCAGTTGTGTCTGACCCTTTGTGACCCCATGGACTGCAGCACACCAGGCTCCCTGTCTTTCACCAACTCTCGGAGCTTGCTCAAACTCAAGTCCATTGAGTCAGTGACGCCATCCAACCACCTTGTCCTCTGTCATCCCCTTATCCTCCCACCTTCAATCTTTCCCAGCATCAGGGTCTTTTCTAATGAGTCGGCTCTTTGTATCAGGTGGCCAAAGTAATGGAGCTTCAGCTTCATCATCAGTCCTTCCAATGCTTTCCTTAGGGTGGTGCTGAATGTTCACATTTGGGTGATTTCTCAGTGCCTCAGAGTTGAGTCAGCTTTTTGTGATGCTCATCAGCCATCTGCAGAAGTTTCCTCTCGTTGCCGTCAGGGGCGTGCGCTGGGAGCTGGCCAGGGGATATGGGTGTGTGTGGATAAGATAATGGGAGTACTCAGCCATGTTCAGATATGTTAGCAACATATTTCACCAGATATCAGCCAATCAAAGGGAAGAAATGACTTCAAACAATCCACATGGTTATACTGGTGCACATCAGGTAGTTATCAGCACAGCTTTTTCTTGTTATATTGAGCTGGCCATGACCTCCAGGACAGTGAATCAGTGTTTCATTATTAGATATGATGTTCTTTGGCAGTTTTTTGATAACCACCCTAAACTAGGCTCTTCTTAAATTAAATCTTAAAAATTGTTAACAGCTAGGAATAATTGTTGAATTTTAATTTATGTCTGTTCTGTTTCTATTAATAGTTTTTCTCTTTTAATATTTAAAATGATGGTTTATATTAATTTAGATGCTATATTTTAATTCTTGTAATAAATAACAGTTGATTATGTTGCTGCTGCTAAGCTGCTTCAGTCGTGTCCGACTCTGTGCGACTCCATGGACTGCAGCCTACCAGGCTTCTCCGTCCATGGGATTCTCCAGGCAAGAACACTGGAGTGGGTTGCCATTTCCTTCTCCGATTATGTTGCTACTAAATTTTTTTTATGTTGCTACTAAATTTTAATTCTCAAAAAAGAGATATGTAATCCTACTCATATTTTTGAAAGGAAGAAAATGAAGTTTCCTATAAAGGTTAATAATCTAGCTAAGCTCACAGAGCTACTATTTACATGGCTGATTTGTGATTTGAATTCAGGCTTATAACTACAAAGCCTGTGGTCTTAATAGCTGCATTATACTGTATCAACATCTAATGAATGCCTAATTGTTGCCATGAGTTTAACATACATTGTTTCATTTAACAGCCACACAATCCTTTGGACATGTCAACATCATACTTTTTACTGATAAGGAAGACTGAAGCCCAGATTGCTTAATTTGTCCAGGTAAACAGGCAGCAGGTTCTAGGTCCACGCTTTCAACACTGCTCTCATCTGCTTCCTTAGTATCTGCCCACAGATGGTGCAATTTTCACCAACATCACCTGTAACTTTCAACAATCCTTTATTTCTCCACAGTTCCTAAGGATGGGATAGAGGACAACCTAGATGATTTAATTTATTACAAGGTAGAGTTTCTCCAAAATGTTCATTTAAGAATTTCTAAAGTCAGAAAAATAGTGAGTTTTCAGGGACATGAAGGGGAAGGGGGAGTATATCCTTAGTACCAGCAAGAAACATCTTCATGAGAATTTTATTTCAAAAATTTTAAAATGTTGCATTCTTTTCCATGATCTCATCTATGCTTATTTTAACTAGAAAGCAATGTTTTATATTACATACTATTGAGGAGGAAAATAGTTTTCTTCTTGTCTTACTTACATACAAGGTATTTGCCATGGAATCTATTAAAGTAAAAAATATATATATAAGCTGAACTGAAGACAGCTAGTATCAAGGTCCTTATACGGGCAATTTCTCATTTTTTAGTGTCACTATTTCCGAGAACCCAGACTTATACAAATGTAGTTAAAAACAGTAAGTATTTACTCACTGCATCCAGCAATCAATCACTAAGGTGAGCCCAAGAGCAGAACACTGCCAGAGAGGTAGCATGATGGAATACTGTTGGGATGCTATAGGCAGAAACTTCAAAAAGCACATCTTGCTGAGAGGTAAAATCACTCATATCATATGCAGGGCTGAAAGGGTTTCTTATACAGTGTTGTCTATCTCCTTAAATCATAACAACAATGTACTCAATAAGAACTTTGTTAGTGAAGAAAGAACTCTAATAATTTGTTCTTAATATTAGCAGCAGCATTGTCATTTTTAGCAACATAAATATAGATTAAATAACTCATGGTCCTACTTCTGGCTCTCAAATATCATTTTTATGACATTTCTTGCCTAATGTAATAACTGACATGCCTTGGTGAAATATTTTCAATTATTTGCCACATGATCTTTTGCATAAAAACCTGAGTGTAAAAGAAGTTTTAATGATTTTTTGGTCTCTAAAATTTGTATAAAACTGACATTCCAGGGAAGGGTACTTTTGTATCTAATAGCTTTGAGAAGCCTCCCTTAGCTCAGCAAAGGTGGGTAATGACAGTTTATTGGCATTTACCTAGCTAGATAAGTAGTGAACTTGGTTTTGATTTCTCATGCTTAGCTCTCCTTAAAAAACAAAACACATTCTGTCTAATTCTAAGCTGTTTTTGTTGTTTAGTCACTAAGTCGCATCCTACTATTTGTGACCCCATGGACTGTAGCCCGCCTGGCTCCTCTGTCTGTGGGATTTCCCAGGCAAGAATACTGCCATGGGTTGCCATGCCCTTCTCCAGGGGAATTTCCCACCCAGGGATTGAACTTGAGTCTCCTGCACCGGTAGGGATATTTTCTACCACTGAGCCATCAGGGAAGCCCCTAGTTCTAAGGAGAAATAACAAATAACCACCAAAAATGTGTAGCTGGGATTTAGTTATAAACAACTCTAATGTTCTACAGTTCTGGTCAATGAACTAAATACTTTTCTGAATAAGGACCTTCACTGATGCATCAGCAAAGGCATTCTCTTTTTAAACTAAATCCTCTGTGTGATACTTTTCTAAGTGGAAGGGGACACACAGCTGTTTTCGTATATTTGCAACATAGCTTAATATGAAACAAGCTGATTCTCAGTTACACAACTAGCTAACTTAAGTATAACAGCCATTTCCCAAAATGCTGATGTTATAGACATTACTTTAATATCCTTCCAGTCTGTAATTTATTTTAAAAGTATAATTTTAAATGACACTAGAAGGACTATCTCATTCTAAAATGAGAAACTAGCAATTAAGATAAACTCTCCTGTTGAAAAATGACAAAAAAGCTGAATAAAACATTTTTAAAAATTATTCTACACAAATTAAAGCTAACAGAAAGAGAACTGCAAGTTGAATATCCAGGAAAAGGTAAAAATCAAGAGACAGAAGCACAGCCCTCAAGGCTGCTTTTGCTGATCCATGAGAAACATTTACAAAATGACGCAAGTTAAGCATTCCACCCAAGACTGAAAAGACTCACCCTCATAATAAGCCTGAAATGGAAGCTAGCCAGCCAGTCCATATACTTGCAGCTTGTTAGGACACCCCAAGGGGTCTAGGGAACCTTTGGCCTTGAATTTGAATTAAGATATTCTGGAAACATTAATATACTTAGCACCTACCAAAAATAAATAAAACATTTTCAGAGGAAGGCACCATTATATTAGGTTTCAATTATTTTTAAAATTGTTCCACTACAATGACCATAAACAAATGTAAAAAAATTTTAAAAGACTGAAATTATACAAATTATATTCTCTAACCACAAAAGAATGAAATCATAAATTAGTAACAGAAGAAAGTCTGAAGGACTCACAGGTATGTGGAAATTAAATAATACATTGTGCACAATGAATGGGTCAAAGAAGAAATCACAAGGGAAATCAGAAAATGTTTTGAAATAAAGGAAAATGAATATAATATAAATTATGAAATTCACCAAAAGTGATGTTTAAGAGAAAAATTTATAGATGTAATTATCTGCTTTAAAAATAACAAAGATCTCAAATCTATAACTTAACTCTAATAAACTTTAAGGAACTAGAAGAAGAAAAGCAAACTAACGCAAAGCTAATAACCCTAAACTAAAAGAAGGCAATGGCACCCAACTCCAGTACTTTTGCCTGGAAAATCCCATGGACAGAGGAGCCTGGTGGGCTACAGTCCACGGGGTCGTATAGAGTCAGACACGACTGAAGCAACTTAGAGAAAGGAAATAAAGATTAGAGTGGAGATAAAATAGAGAATGGAAAGCAGTATAAAGAGTCACTGAAACTAAAAGTTGGTTCTTTGCAAAGATAACTGACAAGCTGGACTGACAAAAAGAGCAAAGATGCATATAACTAAAATGAGAAATGAAAGTGGGGACATTACCATGACCTTAAAGAGGTAAAAGAATTATTAGAGAGTACTATGGCTCATAGTGGAGAAGGCAGTGGCAACCCACTCCAGTACTCTTGCCTGGAAAATCTCAGGGGCAGAGGAGCCTGGTGGGCTGCCGTCTATGGGGTCGTATAGAGTCAGACACGACTGAAGCAACTTAGAGAAAGGAAATAAAGATTAGAGTGGAGATAAAATAGAGAATAGAAAAACAAAGAGAAAAATTAACATTGGTTCTTTGAAAAGATCAACAAAATCGACAAACTTTTTTTTTTTTTTTAAATCGACAAACTTTTAACTAATCATAATAGAGAAGACTCAAATAACTAAAATCAGAAATGAAAGTGGGGATATTATTACTGACCATGCAGATATAAAAGGATTATGAGAGCATACTATGATCAATTACATGCCAACAAGATGAAATGAACAAATTCCTAGATATATGTAAACTACTAAAACTGACTTAAGAAGAAATAGAAAATTGAAATATATTTGTAACAAGTAAAGAGATTGAATCAGTACTCAAAAATCTCTCAACAAAGAAAAACTCAGAACCAGATGGTTTCACTGGTCAATTCTACCAAACATTTAAAGAAGAATTAACACCAGTCCTTCTCTAATTACTCTAAAAAACAGAAGTAGGGAACACTTCCTATCTCATTCTATGAAGCTGGTATCACCCTGATATCACAGCTAGACAAAGACATCAGAAGAAATTCCAGACTAGTACGCTATGAATATAGATGCAAAAGTTCTCCACAATTACACTTATCAGTATGTGATGAAAAATTAATAGGTGAAAAAGGAACTAAGACATGAAAAGAATGTATAAAAGCACATAAAGATGTGAGATATTGAGATTATCAGACTGTAAAATGATATCTTCTGTGTATAAATAAAAAGTAAGCTCAAAAATGTCTGCAAAGAACATGGAATTATAAAAAAAGCCATAGAATATGTGAAAAAGAGTAAACAGGCTTTCTAGACATGGAAAATAAAATACTGTGATTAAAATTAAGAATTTAATGGACAGTTTTAACAGTGTATCAGAGACAACTGGGGAGAAAATAAATTAAAACAAAAAATAGAAGAGAAATGCATATTTATAAAACTTTGACTTATGATAGATGAGGCACCAAAGAATAACAAGGAAAAACTAGTCTTTTTAATAAATGGTGCTCAAAAAATTAAGCACCCAGATGGAAAAAATGAAATTAAGCTTCACAATAAGCCAAAAAATTAATTCCAGATGGATAATAAACTAAAAGTAAAAGCAAAACTATAAAACTTCTACAAGAAAATATAAAAAAGACTTCTTGATTCAGGAATGGGGCAATTGTTTATAAAGATAAGCAAAAACTATTAACCATAAAATACTGATAACTTTCCCCATATTAATAAACCAAGAAATACTATATGATATCACTTATAATTAGGATCTAAAATACAACAAACTAGTGAACATAATAAAAAAGAAACAGACACAGATAGAACAAATCAGTGGTTACAGGGGAGAGGCGGGGGCGGGGATATTTTGGTAGGGTAGTAAGAGGTACGAACTATTATGCATAAAATAAGTTATAAGGATACATTGTACAATACAGGAAATAAAGCCAATACTATAAACTGAGTAAAATCTTTAAAAATTGTGCATCACTACATTGTACAGTTGTAACTTATATAATATTATAAATTTAAAAAAGAACTTCAGTTCATCAAAAAAACCAAAAGAGAATAAAATGACAGCTGAGTAATAGAAATGTATATATTTAATACACTTGAACAACTGAGGATTGGTAACCAGAACATAAAAAATAAATTAGTAGAAAAATGGGCAAAAGATTTGAACAGGCATGTCACAAAAAATTCAAATGGCCAAGCAGTACAAATAGGTGCTCAAACCTGTCTGCAAACAGAGAGGAACATTAAACTACAGCAAGTGGTACTACTACATACCTTCAAGATCAGCAAAAATTAAAAAGTCTGATAATATCAAGTGTTAGAAAGAGAGAAAGGACTTTCATACTTTGCTGGCAGTAGAGTCATTTGTTATAATTTTGGAAACAATACAGCATTATCAAGAAAAATTAAAGATATACATACCATACGACCCAGGAATTCATCCCTAGGGAAATTCTTGCACATGAGTTCAACGATACATGTTTAGAAGCACTTATTTCATCAAAACAACCCAATGTCCATTAGTGGTGAAATGGATAAATGTTATTGTGGTAAATTTATATAATGACACAATATATAACAATGGGAAAAACCCCTTACAACAACATAAATTTTTAAATACATAATCTTGAAGAAGCAAAACATCAAATTACAGAGAAGAGCATTCCATTTATATAATGTTCAAAACTAGACATGTTTAAACTAACATACATTATTTAGGAATGGGCCTTTAGGGGACAAAAATCATAAAATTAAAAAAAAGTGGTTTCCAAAAAGCCAAAGTAATAATTTATCCAAATGTTAAGAGAAATGTATGATTGGCAAAATAAATGTAGGTGGGTTGGAGGGTTTTGAGATGCTGACAATGATGTTTCTCAAGGAATAGTCACCAGGTTTTTTGCTGTTATAATTATTAATTTTCTGTGCAAGTCTGTTTTACATAAATTTCTATGTTATGTAAGAGGTTCTTAAAAAGAATTTAAGAGCAGTCCACAAAGAGATAATTTGCATAATCATAATAGAAAATATCACAAGTTGTATAAAAATGTTGCTGTAAACTAGCAGTGCAAATATTCATAACTGAATTTTTATAACAAATTTATTTGCTTTTAAAAGAGGACTTTTCATAAAGAAACCACAGTAAGTGATTTCAGACAAGATGACTAAAGTAGTGTGCTTTTATAAAGGCAAGCCTCATCATCTGAAATATAATATACACTATTTTTCAGTCATGATCACCTAATTTTTTTTTTTTTTTTTACTGAGAGATAATTAACGTAAAACGCAGAGATTTAAGTATTTGGTTTGATGCATTTTGGCAATTGGACATACGTATATAACCACACCTAAAACAAAATATATAAACATTTCTTCTCTTTCCTTCACTGTTTTTTTAAAAAATACAAACCATGTACATATTAAAGATCAGTATGATTCTTAAAATAACAATTCCATTTAGTTGACTAAAACAAGCTAGTTGAAGAAGGTATGAGAAACATTTTCATTTTACTTTGGGCCATATGATATACTTGACACCTTCTGACAAAATATGGGTGTCATACAAACTACATACAGTTATTAGGCAGCTGCTATGAGGAAATAACACCATAAATTGAGAACACTGTAAGTGAGGGGATCGAAATGAGAGGATCCCACAACTGAATGTTTTCCACTTTCTCACAACTGAAGAGTTCCAGCTGAAAATAAGAGAAGTAAAACCTAACGCAACCGTGAGGCTTGGACAAGAGGCAGTGCCCAGCAGGACCTGAACACAATTTCTGAACACACATTAGGGTGAAAAAGCTCCTAGGGATTAGTGGTTTATCTTCTCTGAGTCTAGGCATGTATAAAATAGCCACAAACCTCAGTTGGTGAAAAGCAGGAAAGAAGAGGATGGGGTAAGGCAGAGTTTCTACTTTTCTATCTTCTATAGTTTTTTGTTGGTGGAATTTTGCAGGATGAACTTCAAAAGCATCAAAGTATGGCAGCGTGTGCTATAGGTTATCACAAAGTCAATTGTGATTTGACATCTCTCGATTCAGTTAAATTATGAATGCTGTCAGCTATGTGGTTTACTTATTGAGGTTGAAGAGACTTACAGCTGAATCCCTATTTAAATTTGGCAGGATTCTAAAAAAGTCAGGAAAGGCAACTGGACAAAATCCATGTCCAATCCATCTGCTTAAACTGTTTACTTATAGTAACAGCATACAAATGTCTCATGTTACTGATAAACCACAGAAAGCTTGTGGGATGCTGTTACTATCCAAACTTAAATGTAATGTTCAGTGTGGCAGAGTACTGAGAAAGTCAATGCAAATACAAATCACATTTACTTAGAACAAATTTAATACATGGCAAGAATGAAGAGTGCCTTTGCATACACAAGAATGTTTTAAAAACTCTTATTTGAAATAATTAAACATTTGTGCAACAAAAGTGTCTTTGAAGCAATTTAACTTGAACTTTTAGTGTAATTTTTATTGTGAAACATAACAAACATATAGAAAGCCAGGAAAAAAAAAAAGAAAACACATAACACAATTTGAAGAGTAATTTGAGTATAACATCACCATCTGGTCAAGAAAAAAGAAGAATCTGGAAACCCCTTCAGTAAATCTCCCTGATCATACCAAGCACTCTCCTCTCTGGACAATCATTATCCTGATTTTTATGAGAAATACTTCCCGTATCTTCTTTATAGTTTTACCACCTAGGTATACATTCCAGAACAGTAAGGTTAGCTTTGTCTGTTCTTGAAGTTCATATAACTGGAACTGCAATAGTGTATAAATATATTTTGGTGAATTGTTTCACTCACTGCACACTGTGAGACATATCCATGCTGCTACCATAATTTATATATTCAGCTGTTGAAGGATACTTGGGTTATCTTCCATGTTTGGTAATAATAAATGATACCACCTTTGAATTTATATGCACATGTCTCCTTGTGCATGTATGTATTAGCTCCTCTCAGATATAGACCTAGAAGTAAAATACGATATGCATGCCTTCAACTTTAGTTGATCCTGGGCATATATCTGGAGAAAACTATGATTTGAAAAGATACACACACCCCATCAAGGCTCACTGCAGCACTATTTACAGTAGCCAGGACATGAAAGCAACCTAAATATCCATTGAAGGATGAATGAATAAAGATATGATATATATATACACACACACACACATACATACAACAGAATATTACGCAGTCATGAATAAGAACAAAATAATGCCATTTGCAGCAACATGGATGGACCTAGTGATTGTTGTACGGAGTGAAAGTTGTACAGAGGGAAATAAGTCAGACAGAGAAGGACAAATATCGTAAGATATCACTTATGTGGAATTAGAAAAAAATGGTACAAATGAACTTATTTACAAAACAGAAATAGAGTTACTGATGTAGAAAACAAACCTAAGGTAACCAAGTGGGAAAAGAGGAGGACAGATAAATTGGGAGATTGGGACTGACATATACACACTACTATGCATAAAATAGGTAACTAGAACCTTTATTTTTTGGGCTCCAAAATCACTGCAGATGGTGACTGCAGCCATGAAATTGGGCCAAAGAACTAAATAGACATTTCTCCAAAGAAGACATACAGATGGATAACAAACACATGAAAAGATGCTCAACATCACTCATTATCAGAGAAATGCAAATCAAAACCACAAAGAGGTACCATTTCATGCCAGTCAGAATGGCTGCGATCCAAAAGTCTACAAGCAATAAATGCTGGAGAGGGTGTGGAGAAAAGGGAACTCTCTTACACTGTTGGTGGGAATGCAAACTAGTACAGCCACTATGGAGAACAGTGTGGAGATTCCTTAAAAAACTGGAAATTGAACTGCCTTATGATCCAGCAATCCCACTGCTGGGCATACACACTGAGGAAACCAGAATTGAAAGAGACACATGTACCCCAATGTTCATCGCAGCACTGTTTACAGTAGCCATGACACGGAAGCAACCTAGATGTCCATCAGCAGATGAATGGATAAGAAAGCTGTGGTACATATACACAATGAAGTATTACTCAGCAATTAAAAAGAATACATTTGAATCAGTTCTAATGAGGCGGACGAAACTGGAGCCTATTATACAAAGTAAGCCAGAAAGAAAAACACCAATACAGTATACTAACGCATATATATGGAATTTAGAAAGATGGTAATGATAACCCTGTATGCAAGAGAGCAAAAGAGACACAGATGTATAGAACAGTCTTTTGGACTCTGTGGGAGAGGGAGAGGATGGGATGATTTGGGAGAATGGCATTGAAACATGTACAATATCATATATGAAACGAATCGCCAGTCCAGGTTCAATGCATGATACTGGATGCTTGGGGCTGGTGCACTGGGATTACCTAGAGGGATGGTACGGGGAGGGAGGAGAGAGGGGGGTTCAGGATGGGGAACACATGTATACCTGTGGTGGATTCATGTTGATGTATGGCAAAACCAATACAATATTGTAAAGTAATTAGCCTCCAATTAAAATAAATAAATTTATACTTTAAAAAATTTAAAAAAAAAAAAAGATGCTTGCTCCTTGGAAGAAAAGTTATGACCAACCTAGATAGCATATTCAAAAGCAGAGACGTTACTTTGCCAACAAAGGTCCACCTAGTCAAGGCTATGGTTTTTCCAGTGGTTATGTAAGGATGTGAGAGTTGGGACTGTGAAGAAAGCTAAGCGCTAAAGAATTGATGCTTTTGAACTGTGGTGTTGGAGAAGATTCTTGAGAGTCCCTTGTACTGCAAGGAGATCCAACCAGTCCATTCTGAAGGAGATCAGCCCTGGGATTTCTTTGGAAGGAATGATGCTAAAGCTGAAACTCCAGTACTTTGGCCACCTCATGCGAAGACTTGACTCATTGGAAAAGACTCTGATGCTGGGAGGGATTGGGGGCAGCAGGAGAAGGGGACGACAGAGGATGAGATGGCTGGATGGCATCACGGACTCGATGGACGTGAGTCTAGGTGAACTCCGGGAGTTGGTGATGGACAGGGAGGCCTGCGTGCTGCGATTCATGGGGTCGCAAAGAGTCGGACATGACTGAGCGACTGAACTGATCTGAAATGAAGAACCTATTGTATTGCATAGGGAACTCTATTCAATACTGTGTAATGACCTACATAGGAAAAGAGTGGATATATGTATACATATAACCAATTCACTTTGCTGTATACCTGAAACTAATACAATGTTGTATATGAACCACACTTCAATAAAAATTAAAAAAATAAAGTGGTAGCACTAACTTATCACAAACAGCATATAAGCATCCCCACTGCTCTAGATCTTTGCTGATATTTGGTATTTTCCGTGTTTAATTTTTTACCATTCTGATAGGTGACTCACAATATAATTCCAAATTTTTAATTTAGATTTTCATGATTATTAAAGAGACTGACTGCTGCTGCTGCTAAGTTGCTTCAGTCGTGTCCGACTCTGTGAGACCCCATAGACAGCAGACCAGCAGGCTCCCCCGTCCCTGGGATTCTCCAGGCAAGAGTACTGGAGTAGGGTGCCATTTCCTTCTCCAGTGCATGAAAGTGAAAAGTGAAAGTGAAGTCGCTCAGTCGTGTCCGACTCTTCGAGACCCCATGGACTGCGGCCTACCAGGCTCCTCCGTCCTTGGGATTTTCCAGGCAAGAGTACTGGAGTGGGGTGCCATTGCCTTCTCTGAAAGAGACTGACTATCTTTGCATTTATTTATTGCTGTTTAAATTTCTCCTTTTGGAATGCCATTCTCTTGACCATTTTCCTATTGGGTTGTTGTTGGGGTTTTTCTTTCCTTATTAACTTGTAGGAATTCCTTATATGCTCTGGATACCCTTCTTTGTGAGTTGTACATATAAATGTCTTCTCCCATTCTGTTTCTTTTTTATTCTTTTCTTTCCCTAGAGTCTCTTGATGAATAAAAATTCCTCTTTTAATGCAAATTTATCAACACCTCCCTTTATGGTTAATGTCTTTTTTGTACTTTTCTTGTCTAGGCAAAACCCCAAAGTCAAAAAGACATTCTTCTGTTATTTCCTATTTTTTTATTTACATTTAGGTCAATCTAGAATTTTTTGTTTATGATGTGAGTTAAGGTCAAGTTTCAGTTTTTAAAAATAAGGATATTTTTATAGCATCATTCACAAAATAGACCATACTTTCTCCTAATGCTTCACCTCACCTTCTTTTTCCATATAGACATAAACAAATCCCTCACATGCCATGCATCAAGCATATACATTAGAATAAGACTGTTCATATTTTTCTTTTTCTCCATCTTTGCTCCAACAGCACACCATCTTAATTTCTGCAGCTTTAAATAAGAGATACAAAAAAAATCTAATCTATGAACATGATAGATTTACTCTTAAATGCTTAATTCTTTTGATGACATCATAATACAATTTTATATTCTCTCCTTGCATCTAGTGGCTTTGTTAAACTTGTTCAATAGTTTATGATATCAGCTATGCTTTTTTTTTGGACAGATACAAATTGTTAGATTAGGAAATTCCATTCTGTTCCTGGTTTACCATCATGAATTGCTTTGGTGATGCCTTTATCAAATGCTCTTTAACTGCATCTTTTGAGGCGATCTTTTTCTTCCATTAATATAAGCTATGACTGATATTCCAACAACAATCTAAACTTGCATATCTTGAATAAATCTAACTTTGTTGTTACATATTATTCGTTTAACACATTGCATGATTTGGTTTGCCAAAATTTGCTTAGGAAATTTGAATCCAAGTTCATGAATGAGATTGGCTTGCACTATGATTTTCTTCAATTTTACTATGATGTCTGTAGACTGTGGATTTCTTTTTAATTTACCCTGCTTGAACTTTATTTGGTTTCATGAATCTGTGGATTGATCTATAAGTTTTAGAAAGTTCTAAATGATAATTACTTCAAATAATGTTTCTACTTCTCTCCTTCTGAATAACTATACATATATTAGGTATTTTCACTATATATTATATGCCTCTTACACTCTTCTCTGTATTTTCCATATCTTCTCTCCGTGCTTCAGTCAGGATTCTTTCCTATGACCTATCTTACAGTACACAAATTCTCTCTCCAGTTGGTTTATTCTGTTATTTCATCTACAGTTTTTGTAATTTTAATTACAAAAACATTCAGTTCTCAAATTTCTATTTTCTTTCAAATGTGCTGTACTTTTAAAAAAAATGAATACTTATATCCTTGAACACAGTAAGCATAGTTCTAGAGTCCCTATTTGTTTCTTTCTATTGATTTTTATCCATGTTGTCTTGCATTTTATATGCTTAACTATCTTTCTCTGCCAGAAAATATATTTTAAAATCACTTTATTGAAATAATTTGAGGCTTAGGTTGATTATTATAATATCTTCCTTCAGAGTAGATTTTCTATTTGCTTTGGTTAGGTACCTGCAGGTATTAGCAATTCCAGATCACTTTCCTGTTTTTTTTTTTTCAATGATCAGGACTTTCCCAGCCACCCAGATGGTTTGACCTTTAGCTGCAGTGTGTGCAGTGACTGGCACACTTTCTGTTTACCCTCTCTCTTAGTTCAGTCCTTTAAAGTCTCAACCCAAAACATGGACTTTTTGCCACCGTGTTAGCGCTGACAGTCCTAGACACTAATGTTTCTCCTCCACCAGTTCTGCAATATTCTTAAAAGTATTACTCAAGCTTCTCATCCACCTTTTTTGGATCACCAACTATACCCAGCCCCAAAATGCCATGTTCCTAGATCTTGGACCAGTAATTCTTTACTACTCTATTAGCAGTTTGGAACCAGCTTATAGTCTGTTTAGCTTTATTAACTGTCATTAGTGAGAGGACTATTCTGAATTCCCTCCTGTGTCACTATTGTTAGGTCCATAACTGTAGATATTTTCAATCCTGCCTTTTATTTCCTCACACATAAAACATACAGTTTTATGATCTATGACTGGTATTTACAAAGTCTTGCAGTTCTGCTTTCTGCTTGAGCTTACTAATAATGACTTATCTACTTTTGTGATTGTGTTTTGACTGTGGCCACTTGTTCTCATAAAATTACTTCACAGAAATGCCTTGAGGCCTAGGATAAAGGTGTCTTCTTCCAATTAGGATTTGCATTTCTTTCTGCCAGGTTCCTAGGGGATGCTACTAATCAATCTGGGACTACTTTACACTCAATTCAACATCTAAAATAGTAGGGGTGATGTGAATTTGGACTGCAAATCTATTCCCGGGCTGGATTATGGCCATACCTTCTGTACTATGCTGAGGCACTTTCTTTGCAATCTCTGAGGGCAGGTGAGACAGTTCATGATTATGTCAGGGTGTAGGCTTTGGTGGGTTTAATCCTTGTGAAGAGAAAATCTCCTATTAGATTTCATACTTTGAGCAGCAGTTTGTGGCGCAGTTTGTTAAAAAGCATAATGCACACAACAAAGCTTACAAATGTTTTATTCCTGAATGGAATCAGAGAACCTAAGAAGCCAGAAGGAACGTGAGTCACACAGTAAGTACTAAAATACCCAGATCTCCTTAGTCTCCAAATCTTTTTTGTGACAGGAGCACTTGTGGGCTTCACACTTTTAACCTGTTAGCCCTAAAACAGTTCTCAGAACTTCAGAAAAATTACCTAAGGGAAACTGTGCCAAAGCAGTAACAGAAAGCATCAGCGTGTTGAGGTCTAAACCAAGAGGACAAAGGCCTCAAGATTAATCTCTCACCATCCTCAGTGAGTGCCTGCCCAAGTTCCACCAGTCCCACCCCTGTCACTTCTAGGCCGTCTTCAAATTCTTCACTGGGTACTTGGCTTTGACGCTAATGATTTTGTTACTCCAGGCAGTTTTCCAAACAAAAAGGAATGGTTATTTATAATTCCTAGACTGAAATCATAAATACCATCAGCTGAATTACACTGAAATGTCAATATAACTCTATGAACAGGATTTCACATAAAGTGTGTCTGTCTTGGCAAAGTAAAAAGGATTTTAGTTCTAAAAGTTGCAAAAGGATCTTATTGTAGGTAAGTTTAGACTCTTAGGTGGTCCTGCAGAGTATACTCTGAGGACAGTTTTACAGCAAGGTTCCTGACACAGACCATTTAGACTGGGAGCCAGACAACATTTTTCTCCCTCAAATTATAAGGAATCAGTGGTATTCTGGTAAATTGCCCCTTTGTGAGTGAAATAACTTTACTTAGATTTTCATACTGAATACCTTTCTTACACAGATCATTTTACTTTTTACTAAAAAATTCTGTGACTACTTCAATCTAAAACAATATTCGTAGGATAAAGTTTACATGGTAGTATCTTCAAGCAGTGCCTTTTATTTCAAAGTATAAGTACCCTTTTTCAAAAACAAAAAGAAAATAATCAGTATCTGCTAATTTTAAAATAATTAGAGATTTCCCCAAGGCATATAAAACCTCTAAACATTCCATCCAGTACATGCCGGACAACTACCAGTTTCTGAACTGTCATACTTTGAAAGGACGTGTTACACAAAAGAACCGACTCCATGTGGCTCTGCTGTCATGTCACAGTGAGTATGCTGCTTTCAGTTCCTAAAGAGGACTGTTGTTTGATGCCAAAACGCAGCTGAGCACTGTCTTGTAAAGTTGGTTATTCATATGACTGAAAACCCAGTAATTCTGCCCCTGAGGCATACCGCCTAGAATAGAGCAAGCTCTCAAAGTATAGTCCTTGGATCAGCAGCATCAATGTCACTTGGGAACTTACTGGAAATACAAATTCTTGGGACCCACTCCAGATCTACTGAATCAGAAACCCAAGGTGTTTTAACAAGTCCTCTACGTGATTCTGATGCAGACTAAAGTCTGAGGCTCCTTCCCTGCTTTAGAGAAATTCTTCTTGAATTGTTCTAATACAGAAACTATTTGAGCAGCACGGCCCCTTACCTCTCTCCCTCTCTCCAATCACCCCCATCTACACACACACACACACACACATATCAAATCCTGAAAATGAACATCTATTGTCAGAAGAATGATATAAAAAATTGTAGTACTAACACAATGTAGTACTCACTGTACGACAGAGAAAATAAATGAAAAATAGCTACATTTATAAGCTTAAATAAAACTTCAGAGCCTTAATTTTGATTGAAAAAAACCAAGAAGTCTGAAGTGTAATATTTTATAAAGGCCAAATACAAGCAAAACAAAATAATATATTAATTAAATATACATTTATGTGATAAATCAATAATACTATTTTTATAAAACAAAGAAAGGATACCCCTTTAATTCTATACAGTATTTCCTGAAAGGGAGCAGAGGCGGGGGATAGGGTGAGGAAGGAATCCAGTGGGAACTATAAATAATAAATATACTGGGATCAACTTAGTCCTTGGGTTGGTCATGAGATCATAACCCACTGCATTTATGTAATTTTTATCACTACATTCTTTCATATATATAAAATATAACACAATACAGTTTAAACCAAGAAAACAAAAATCACAGCTAATAAAGATGAACATCACCTTAAACAAAAAAATTAGAAACCATCTAAGTGATATAAATTGTATAAATTGTGATATGTTCATTCAGTTAAAAGAATTTATAAGACATGATAAAATATTTATGATAAAATTAGCAAGATAAAATACTGTAAAAATGTACAGTAAAATATTAGAAAAAACACAATAAAATGTCAATATTGGATATTACAGGGAGTTTTATTTCTTCTTTGTTCCTTTAAAATTTTCTATAGTGAATAATAAATACTTTTAAAACCATTAAGGATTTTTTAAACTGTCACTGAAACATTTAACGACTGTAAGTCATTAAAGAAAACTATCAAATCTTCTATTGGAAACAGGAAGGAAACTGGTGTTTTGTGAAAATCTGTGATTTATGAGCTTTATAAATCAAATCTTATATTTTCTGCCATAAAACTGTATATCTTTATTACTCTGATTCTATTTAAAATAGAACGCCATGTTAGGAAAAATATAACTGAGAAAACTACAATGTAAAGAATGTATTTTTGCCATAGAGGACTTCAGTTAACACAACTAAAAACAATTTCAAAATCATAAGAACAAAAAGAAAAAAATATCCATCAATGGTTGACTGGCTTTTGGAAACACCAAAGAAACACATATATTTAGAGTTTGCCTTGTAGTCCCAAGGCCTGTCATAATAAGAAAGAAACATAAAGATTACAGCCAGGGGCCAGAGATGAGTTACATACCTCTTTTTCCAATATTCTGGCGACCTCACCAAGGGTCCGATCTAAAGCAGAAACCTTATTGTTCGCCCATGAGCCACTGTCTTGTACTTGTAGCTGTTTTAGAAGATCTTTGGCTAACCGCTGAAGCCTTGGATACAAAATAAAAGAGAAGAATGACATGAATGAATTAGAATACAATATTTCATTTTCCAGAACACTTTTAAACAAAAGTTACTTTCATTATTATATTAGAAACTGCTTCATAGAGTACTTAAGGAAAAGAAAAACAAACCATTCCTAAGGCCGGTATTACTCTATATTCACAAACACCAATCTAGTCTTTGTGACACAAAAAAGACCTAGAGGACAGTACTGTCCATCCACAGGATCAGCTGGAGCAGTTGCTGCCATCAGTTTCTGCGTTACTCTTACACTAGAACAGACCTGATGATGGGGAAAGGTCAGAGTATGATGGCAGAGAAAATGAGGAGAGGAGCCTGAGCAGGTCTTCATATTTTGATGTAAATCTTTAAGGTAATTATAAGCACTGACATATGAATTTGACATTCTCAGAATGTCAAATTCCCCATGTTCCAGTTTATAAGCAATTTGGGGATTTCCTGTCACTGCTGATGTCATTTAGACAACAGAGCATTTGCTTTTATTTGCTTTTCACCAAGAATAACACATAACACACCTGGGGCTTTCCAGGTGGCTCTAGTGGTAAAGAGCCCACCTGCCAATGCAGGAGACATAAGAGATATGGGTTCGATCCTGGGTAGGGAAGATCCCTTGGAGGAGGGCATGCAAACCATTCCAGTATTTTTGCCTGGAAAATCCCACGGACAGAGGAGCCTGGCGGGCTACAGTCCATGGGGTCGGAAAGAGTTAGACACTATAGACACTAATGAAGTGACTTAGCACGCACTTTAGTAAGTGGACTGCATTAATGGTTCTTTAAAGCCCTTGCTTCTTCTGTTTCACAGACCTCATTCTTTGAGCAATGTTCTTCTCCTATCCTGTTATTCGCCTGAGCATCCTACCAACAGACACTCACCAGACACCATCCCAGATCTCTCTACTTTCCCCCTATATGCCACTGCCGTTACCCTACTTCCATTTTTATCTATGACTGATTCCATTGACCTTCATTATAATCACTTCCTTGTAAACGTGTGGTACATTCCCTCTCTGTTGTTCTGTTACTCCTACAGCTAACCCCCAGTTATGGTAACAATCACCAACGTCTGTTTAGTGGGCCAGGCATCCCTCTCGATGTCTTGCAAACATTAATTTAGCTGGATGAGTGAACATCTGCCAGCCGTTTCCATTTCTGATACTGAGAAAAACTCATACTATACAAAAGATTGGTATGACTATGGCTTCAGAATCTTACTAATAAGTTTGTCCAAGTCTGCTCACTCTCACACTCTTCCACGAAGACTTCTTCATATATTGCTCCATCTCCTCATAATTCCACTCTTTTCCTTCTCCCTCTTGCTTTCATATAAGAAGATTTTACATTTCATAGAGAAAATGGAAGCTACTGGAACAAGGATATCCTTACTTTCTGCCAAAAATCTATAAGCATCTGAGCATTTCACCCACACTCTCCTTTATTTCTCCTATTACAATCAAGGAAGACTGATTCCTCCCATGTAGGGCTAATCTTCGGGGAAGGTAATGGCAACCCACTCCAGTACTCTTGCCTGGAAAATCCCACGGACAGAGAAGCCTGGGAGGCTGCAGTCCATGGGGTTTCGAACAGTTGGACATGACTGAGCGATTTCCCTTTCACTTTTCACTTTCATGCATTGGAGAAGGAAATGGCAACCCACTCCAGTGTTCCTGCCTGGAGAATCCTGGGGACAGGGGAGCCTAGTGGGTTGCCGTCTGTGGGGTCCCACAGAGTTGGACACGACTGAAGTGACTTAGCAGCAGCAGCAGGGCTAATCTTACCACACTGACTCTATATGCATGAGGTCTTTCTGGATCTAAATCCTGCTTTCCCTGCTTCAGTGTCTTTGCAAATGCTCTTTATTCATTCCTTCTGAAACACGTCCTCTACCTCCAGAAAAATCCTACTCTTCCCTAAGTTCCTAGCTCAAACACTGCTTTCTCTGATCTATTCCTTCAAGTCACTATCACAAGTCTCTCTCACGGACAGACTGACAACAGGATTTTTGGTAATGATGGGAATGTTCCATACCTATTATGTACAACCTGGTGGCTGCTGGTCAAATGTACCTATTGTGTACTTGAAAGACAGTTACTATGAGTGCAGGACTTAAAAAAAAAATTAACCATTTTATTTCATTTGTTTTTGGTTGTACAGGGTCTTCGTTGCTGCGTGTAGGCTTCCTCTAGTGGCAGCGAGTGGGGGACACTCTCCAGTTGTACCAACGCTTCTCCTTGTGGCGGCTTCCCTTGTTTCTAAGCAGCATCTCTAGGACTTCAACAGATGCAGCACACGCGCTCAGCAGTTGTGGCTCACATTCCCTAGAGTGAAGGAGCTTCGGTATGAAGAACTAACTTAACTTAATTTTGATAATTTAAACAGCCACATGTGGCTAGAAGCTATCATACTGAACAGTGCAGAAGCACAATATGAACCTTATGAGAGAGGGCTGCTGTTGAACCATTCACCATCTTATCCACAGCACCGTTAATGTTAAGTATACTCTAGAAGCACTGATATATGGTCTAAGAAGAAATTTCTTCTTTATACCAGTCTTATAATATCCATAATCTCTATTACAATATACTTTCATGTACATGATCTCATTTGTCCTCTGAAAAACATTATCCATCCCTGTTTGAATGCTAGCGCTTAGGAAGATAAGGTGACTTTCCCAAGGCTGCATGGCTAGTAAATGCACTATTGGAACTAGGAACCTATGCCTTTCGTCTTCAGATTTCATGCTTTATCTCCACACCATATTAGTCAATTCAATAAGAAAATTTTATTCACAAATGAATAATATCCTAGAACACAATTTCACCTATTTATGTAAAAATCTTTAATTCCTCAAAGAATACAATAGCAACTGCAGTTCAAAAAGGCGCTTGTGAACTCCAGTTTAAATCTAAGCTATCCATATGGAGTTTACTTTGATAAGTCACAGAACGAATGCAAACTCTAAAATCAGAAATACCTATGCTTAAATTTTGGCTTTATGTAAACTGTGGGGAGGTTATTTAAATACTCAATCTCAATTTCTTCAACTTAAAAGTGGAGATTATATATACATATATTTTTTTCTTCAGAGCTTCTGAAGATTAGAGATAATTAATGTAATGTACCTAACACCATTCACTAAAGTAGACATTGAATAAATAATCAATAAATAATCAACTCTTATTACTACTTGCTGACAGAAAGTCTCAATCTAACATTTCGAGAATATAAAAAATACAAAAATAGACTAAGAGCAACATAGTCCTTTTCCTCCTAATCGAATGTGGGCTAGAGTCCCATCCGATTAAAGTAACTGACCTTATCACGTGGACGAATATTGGCAGCAAACTCCATTGTGTGACAGATAAGTAGCCACTTCAGCTCTTGGCTGAATAAAGCCTGCACACCATGTAACTAAATATCCAGCCACAGCAACAGATGCATATGAATCTAGTAGTACTCTTACCAAGAATGCTCACATTCCACTGAAAACCAGGGGTATTTAGAGAGGCACAAGGACCATTTTAATTCACAGAATACAAGAGGCTTATATTTCACCCTGAGGTAAATCAAATCTGGGACTCATATGAACCTACCCTTCAAGGAAGAATGCCAAATGAAGGGGATGCTGTGGTAACATGAGCTAAACCTCTGCTTCATTCCTGGCCTCCACCAAGTACCACAAATAACATAGCTCCTCTCAAGAAGAAAAGCATTCGATTTTGATTCATACTATAAATAATGATTGAATGTCACAGGACTCAATTCCTGAAAGTTATAGTTTCCTTACAGGGCAAGAACAGGAGCTGTTTAGAGGGTGCAGTTTTTTAATACAGAAATTGCTATTTGTGTAAATTCTGGCAGATAATTTTTCTAGCATGAAAAGAAAAACTAAAGGCTTCATAATTCCTAGCCCAGAACATGAGAAGTATCTGACAGGTAAATGGCTTTGTGGAGAATTTTTTAAGGTCAGATATTTTCTTCTCAAAATTTGAACACATTTTAACAATTCTCAGTTCAAATCTGTTACTGGTAAATGGTAAGGGCTCCTCTGTAAGGAGCCCTAACTTTTATCACAGTAAAGTTTTGGGAGGTTCATTAGGACCATTGGGAAGATTTATAAGTGTAAGAAGGGACACTGTGTCCTGTTCTTTAGTGTGGTGGGCAGGAAGACATAAATATATTAACTTCCATTTTTTCTTTTAAACCGTCTCTATTTGAGAGGTACATAGTTTAAATTTAAGGCTACAGGTTCCCCTTTCATTTTTAAATTATATGCCTAAGCCTGTATTTTTAAATGTAAGAGTTTAAGAAATCCTCATATAAGATGAAGAAAGCCAGTGTGCATATACTGCGTCCCATAGGGAACATCTTTCATTGTTGCCTCCAGCATCCTTTCTTGTGAATAAAGAACCCATCTACCCCTTCAGGGAACTATGTCATCCTCACACTTAATACTAGATGTGCTCAATGCTATCAAGGTGCTGCTGTTCCCAGGCCCTCACCCACAGTGGAAAGATCTAGAAAATGTGTGTACATTATTTTATATAAATATTATAAAATATATATAATTATATATACAAAAAGCTGATGCTTGAGCAACAGGGCTTTGAGCTGTATAGGTCCATTTATACAGATTTTTTACACTACGTGTGCACCACAGGATTCATGGTTGGTTGAATTCATGAATGTAAAACCTCAGAGGGGAAGGGTTGACTGTAAAAGTTATAGGCAGATTTTTGACTGCTCAGAGGGTCAGTACCTCTAAACCCCACTCCGCATTGTTCCAAGGTCGTGTGTGTGTGTGTATCCCTACACTTTACATATATTTATTTCTACATATATGTTGGAAAATACAAGTTAAAACTGATATCTAAAATTCCAATTCATCACTGCAGGATTTTCTATTCTCCTTGAGTATACTTTTTAACTCTCTTCTCTAACAGTGAGCAATATGTCTTCCAACATCCTTAATATATTTACTTATGGGAACAACCCCCCTAACATATCACCCATCCATGTTTATGTACACTATTATCTACCTGCTTGGCTCTGACTCCCCACACCGGTCTCCTCTGCTCTTCTCACCCATGCATAGGTTTCACAGCCTTTACAAGGCTCCCCTGACAGACTGGGCAAGGATGACATTCCATGGATATGCCCTCCTCACTTGGTTCTGATTCCCCACACCAGGCCATAGTGTCCTACCCTACATGGAGGCTCTGCTCGGCTCTGGACCTTCACATCTGGCCACCCCTCTTTGGTCCACTCAGGCTCTGACAGCCACCACTCTGCCCCCACTGATCCAGTCATCCAGCCAATGCAGATGGCTGCTTGGTGGTGCTCTCATCTAACAATAATAGGACTGAATTTTTCTGGTTAGGGGGAAGGGAAATTGGAGAAAGTCATTTTCATTTACTAAATAGAATAATTTTATAAGGAGACATGTCTTTTCATCTCCTTTTTGGTTACCTATTTCAATCAGTTACAATAATTAAGCTTTTTGAGAAAAAGGATGACTCTAAAGTTTTAGATGACTTAATGTAAGGATGGACCTGCCATTTCTTAAGATAAACAAAAACAGGAGGGGTAAGTTTTGAAAACAAATTTCAGGAGTCTACCTTGACACATGTTCACCTAAGGCATTCAAGTGAACAGAGAGACATCCAAGTAGAAATGCTAACATGAAAGCTGGATATTGTATTCTGGAGTTCTGGGGACAGGTCTGGATTGGAAACAAGAATCTAAAGTCCAGAATATCATGTAGGAGGCAAGCTGCCAGTCCAGGTTCCATGCGCGATGCTGGATGCTTGGGGCTGGTGCACTGGGACGGCCCAGAGGGATGGTGTGGGGAGGGGGGAGGGGGGAGAGTTCAGAATGGGGAGCACATGTGTACCTGTGGCGGATTCATTTTGATATTTGGCAAAACTAATACAATTATGTAAAGTTTAAAAGTAAAATAAAATTTAAAAAAATAAATAAAGTCCATCCAGATACTAGTTGTTTAGTCATGAAAATAAATGAGATTACCAAGAGAATAATCCTCTACCTGAACTCTCAGGACAAAGGCATGCTAATGTCAGAGCTCAAAGAGACAAGAAACAATGAGGCAACAGGTAATGAAGAAGAGCAGTTAGTCAAGTAAGAGGAGCATCCAGGGAAAGCTGCAGAACAGACTATTACATTAAAGGTCCCCCCTTGAAGTATATCTTGCTAGCCATGACTTACTAGTCTCCTCATACAGTGACCAAGGACTTGACAAAATGACTTGCCTTGGCCAACGAGACATTACAAGCAGAGGCCTGATCTGGCCTGATATCCCCATCACTGATGAACACTATGCAAAAACACTGATGCAAAAACCCTCAACAGAGCAAGTCGAACAGATTCAACAGCATATTAAAAGGATTATTCACCATGACCAAGTGATCCGTCATCAAGGAGGCCGACCCAAGCTTCCTTACATGGCAGTCAGAGGGGAACAAGAAAGCAAAGTTGTGAGCAAAAGCTTCAAGACTTCTGAAGCTAAGGCTCAGGAGTCACACACTGCTTCTGCAGTAGACTAGGGATCAGAACAAGTCAAAAGGCCACATTCAAGAGTAAGGTTAGTAAGAGTCCACCCGTTGATGGAGAGGTGGCAAAGTTATATTGCAAAGGGCCATGCCTTCAGGAATGGCTCAGCAACTTCTGGCCATCTCTGCCAACACTATACTGTGTCATATATTAAATTTCCTCAAATTTTGGATCGATTTCTAGATTGTTTTTAAAAACCGAGTCCGTTAATTTGTATTACTATTTACATGCCAATGCAAAACTATTTTAACCACCTGTTAGCTGAATCCTACTTCATTTCCCCTCTTTAAAAATTTTTTTCCTGGAAATTTTATTTTTCTATATGTTCTTTAAAATGCTTCTATCTCTAGCTTTAAGAAGGTTGTTATGTTGTTGAAATCACATATTTGTAGGAGAATTTAAAGAGAATTTACTATACTTTGTCTTCTATCCAAGAGTACAATTTGTCTTTTAACTTTTGTGAGTTATTTTTTTATATCCCTTGTTAGCAGTTAACAACTTGTAAGCAGTTAACAACTGCTTATAGATATTCCTCCATCTGTGGCATGTAAGTTGTTTCTTGAGTTTCTCACTATTGAAAGTAACAAAAATAGTTATCTTTGTATATAAATATTTGCACATATTTTTCATTATTTCACTGGGCAGTATGAAGTCTAAAGTGGATGTCCAAAGTAGCAGGGGGATAAATCAGATGAGTTTGGGACCAGCAAACCATATAAAATAAACAACAATGTCCTGCTGTACAGCACAGGGAACTACATTCAGTATCTTTTAATAAACCATAATGGGAAATAATCTGAAAACAACGTATGTATAACTGGATTACTTTTCTGTACATCAGAAACTAACATAACATTGTAAATCAACTATAATTAAACAATAAAACCTTAAGTACTGGAACTTAATCGTGTATATATAATGAATAAAAGATCTTAAAAGTAAAAGAAAACCAAACTGGACATCCTAAGCTCCAGATTCACATGGCCTTTCTGTAAGACCATACCGATCTGCACTCCCAACAGCAGTATTATATGAGTGCCCTTCTCTCACGGCCCCGCTATTGGCAGTCTATTTGAGACAAACAAAATGACGATGTTTTTGTTTCCTTAGCTAGTACACCTAGTAATTACACTTACACCCAATCACTTCAGTTAAGTTCAGTCACTTAGTCGTGTCTGACTCTTTGCGACCCTATGAATTGCAGCACGCCAGGCCTCCCTGTCCATCACCAACTCCCGGAGTTCACTCAAACTCACGTCCATCAAGTCAGTGATGCCATCCAACCATCTCATCCTCTGTCGTCCCCTTTTCCTCCTGCCCTCAATCCCTCCCAGCATCAGAGTCTTTTCCAATGAGTCAACTCTTCGAATGAGGTGGCCAAAGTACTGGAGTTTCAGCTTTAGCATCATTCCTTCCAAAGAACACCCAGGACTGATCTCCTTTAGAATGGACTGGTTGGATCTCCTTGCAGTCCAAGGACTCTCAAGAGTCTTCTCCAACACCACAGTTCAAAAGCATCAATTCTTCGGCGCTCAGCTTTCTTCACAGTCCAACTCTCACATCCATACATGACTACTGGAAAAACCATAGCCTTGACTAGACGGACCTTTGTTGGCAAAGTAATGTCTCTGCTTTTGAATATGCTATCTAGGTTGGTCATAACTTTCCTTCCAAGGAGTAAGCATCTTTTAATTTCTGTCAAGTGGCCCCAGCAACAATCCTGAATGAGATCTCCTCAGAGTAAGAATCAGTACAGCCTTGGCAAAACTTGCTTTGTTCAAATAGGGTTTCTCTACCTCAGCATTACTGATGTTTTGAATGAGATACTCCTTTGTTGTGGAGGACTATCTCACGCACTGAAAAAAGGATAATGGCATCCCTGGCCTCTATTCACTTGATGGCAGCTGCACCAGTTTTTCCAATCTGTGATAACAAAAATATTATCACATATCCACAGATGCAGACAAATGACCCCTGGCAAAATCATCCTCGGTTGGATATATGATATGGTGTTAGAAGAATAATATCCTAGGCATCGGATACAAAAGTCTATGACCACAAGCAAACAATAATGGTTCAGGTAAACTTTTGTTATAGGCAGAGACTAAAGAGACAAATAAATAAAATGTAGGCTAAAATACTCACTTTGCTTTATAGGGTGAGTCCGAACCAGAATTTTTTGCTTCCAATAAACTCTCATATTCCTTGGCCCTGGAGAGAAAAGAGTTTTATCACTGTTAGCTATTTTGTTGCTAATTTTTATACCAAAATAAAACTTTGGCTATGTTTTTCCCCTCCCAGTATTAAGAATATTACTATGCTGAATTTTAACAATTCCATTTCTGACACTGCTTCTTTACAATACTATAAATGCAATCCAAAAAGATTGAAAAATGCATATTTCCTCACAGGATAGAAAATCATAAAAACATATCTGAGTTAGGGACTTGGTATAGAATGGTGGTTATTTTTCAAAAATATGAAAATCATAATTAAACTTGAAACCATATTAAGTTTCTACAAGGTGGTTGAGATGGCTGAGTATCAATGTACCTCAAGAGGTATTCAATGCAAAATTACTGTTGTTGTTCAGCTGCTAAGTCATGTCCAACTCTTTGTGACCCCATGGACTGCAGCATGCAAGACTTCCTTGTCCTTCACCATCTCCCAGAATTTGCAAAAACACATGTCCATTGAGTTGGTGATGCCATCCAACCGTCTCATCCTCTGATGCCCCCTTCTCCTTCTGCCCTCAATCCTTCCCAGCATGAAGGTCTTTTCCAAAGAGTTGGCTCTTTGCATCAGGTGGCCAAAGTATTGGAGCTTCAGCATCAGTCCTTCCAATGAATATTTAGGGTTGATTTCCTTCAAGATTGACTGGTTTGATCTCCTTGAAGTCCAGGGGACTCTCAAGAGTCTTCTCTAACACCACAATTCTAAAACATCAATTCTTCTGTGCTCAGCCTTCTTTCTCGTCCAACTTTCACATCTGTACATGACTATCGGAAAAAACATAGATTTGACTATATGGACCTTTGTTGGCACAGTGATGTCTCTGATTTTCGATATGCCATCTAGGTTTGATATAGTTTTTCTACCTAGGAGCAAGTGTCTTTTCATTCTGAGGCTGTAGTCACTGTCCACAGTGATTTTTAGAGCCCAAGAAAATAAAATCTGCCACTCTTTCCATTGTTTCTCTATTTGCCATGAGTCATTGGAAAAGACCCTGATGCTGGGAGGGATTGGGGGCAGGAGGAGAAGGGGACAACAGAAGATGAGATGGCTGGATGGCATCACTGACTCGATGGACGTGAGTCTGAGTGAACTCCGGGAGTTGGTGATGGACAGGGAGGCCTGACATGCTGCGATTCATGGGGTCGCAAAGAGTCGGACACGACTGAGCGACTGATCTGATCTGATCTGACGGGACTGGATGCCATGATCTTTGTTTTTTGAATGTTGAGTTTTAAGACAGCTTTTTCACTCTCCTCTTTCATCTTCATCAAGAGGCTCTTTAGCTCCTCTTTGCTTTCTGCCCTTAGGGTGGTATCACCTGTGTATGTGAGGTTGTAGATATTTCTCCTGGCAATCTTGATTCTAGCTTGTGATTCATCCAGTCCAGCATTTCGCATGATGTGTCTGCATAAAGTTAAATAAGCAGGGTGACAATATGCAGCCTTGATGCACTCCTTTCCCAATTGTGAATCTGTTTGTTGTCCCAGGTCCTGTTCTAACTGTTGCTTCTTGACCTGCATACAGGTTTCTCAGGAGACAGGTAAGACAGGTATTCCCATCTCTTTCAGAATTTTCCAGTTTGTTGTTATCCACACAGTCAAAGGCTTTAGAGGGTCAATGAAGCAGAAGTAGATGTGTTTTTTGAGTTCCCTTCCTTTTTCTATGATCCAACAGATGTTGGCAATTTGATGTGTGGTTCCTCTGCCTTTTCTAAACCCAGCTTGTACATCTGGAATTTTTCAATTCACATACTGCTGAAGCCTAGCCAGAAGGATTCTGAACATTACCTTACTAGCAGGTGAAATGAGTGCAATTATGTGGTAGTTTGAACATTCTTTGGCACTGCCCTTCTTTCGTTTTGAATAAAAACTGACCTTTTCAGTCCTGTGGCCATTGCTGCGTTTTTCAAGTTTGTTGAAATATTGAGTGTAACACTTTCACAGCACCATCTTTTAGGATTTTAAATAACTCAGCTGGACTTCTATCACCTCTGCTATCTTTGTTCATAGTATTGCTTCCTGAGACCCACTTGACTTCACGCTCCAGGATGTCTGGCTCTAGGTGAGTGACCACACCATCATGGTAAGTTCTTTTTCGTACAGTGCTTCTGTGTAAAGAATAGTCATTGAAGTCTAGAAGTAATTTTAAAAGGCAGTGGAAATGATGACCAGATACTCAAAAGATTTATTTTGTTCTGCTTTTGTTGTTTATACTGACTAAATGCCAAAAGTCTGCAAAAATCTAATAACACTTCTCTGTCATTGTTCAACTAAGCTTTAGCCTGCGTGTTCCAGCACTTAAAAGCCATCAATAGGTCAACAATCAGCAAATGTTACTTTTACAATATATTAACAATGATTTAATTTTTCAATTTCTCTTTTCAGAGGTCAAAATTTAAATTTTGACCATTCATCCAAAGGGTTCTAGCCTCTAATCAGTGACCTGTGAAAGAACTAATCACAATGTACACCAATCCAGACAGCGATGACTGGTGAAAGAAAAACAAAACAAAACTGCTTCATAAAAACCTGAAAGATGCAAATTACACCAGGCCTAATGAGAGAAAAAAATCAATCTACCACAGGTTATACTTGGGAATGAAGAAATAACTAAATTAGAATTAAACATTAAATTATGTATGTTTCAAACTACATGTGCACATTGCAAGTAAAAGTGTTAATCACTCAGTCGTGTCCAACTCTTGGCAACCCTATGTACTACAGCCTGCCAGGCTTCTCTGCACACAGGATTTCCCAGGCAAGAATAGTGGAGTGGGTTGCCATTCCCTTCTCCAGGGGATCTTCCTGATCCAGGGATTGAACCTGGGTCTTCTGCATTGCAGGCAGATTCTTTATCATGCACTCACTGAAAGTGAGGGTTAGTCACTCTGTCATGTCCAACTCTGCAACCCCATGGACTGTAGCCTATCAGGCTCCTCTGTCCATCTCCAGGCAAGAATGCTAGAGTGGGTTGCCATTCCCTTCTCCAGGGGATCTTCCCAATCCAGGGATCGAACTCAAGTCTCTTGGGTTGCTGGCAGATTCTTTACCACCTGAGGCAGGGATGCTCTCAATGTGCTCACTGCTCTCAGCCAAAAATATTAATGCATATCAAAATGGGGAAATACCCACACTGTACTTGCAATTGTGACCTCATACGAAGGTGGGAAAAAACAATTATGTAGGGTTCAATGCATTCCAGGCACATACGCCAGAAGCTATGTACTGTCTTGCGAAGTCTTAAAAAATACGTCTTTTCCTCATTTTACAGAAAAGAAATTGAGGCTTAAGAAGTTGTCTATTATATCCAAACATTTCTTCATCTGAGGCTTCAAGTGGAAAAGACTGAATACATTCTCCCATTTGTGCACATTTAACTAGAAAATTATAATACCAAACAAAGATATCCTAACTCTACCTGAAATGGTAGTTAAGCACTTTTCCCTAACTTGAATCTTGTCTTGATTCACTTTTAACAATCAATTAAATACTTATTTCCAGAGTTCATATTCTGTATAAACTAAACTAGAATATGGGGGATAATAAGAGTTATATACAGCACGGATGAGGTATATACATAGTGGAGCTATTCAAGATATTTATTCTCCACAAGGAAGAGGAAGAAACAGCATTAAAAGGCACATAATTCTGCAAAGCTGAGTAGGTAACAAATGCAAACTGTCACAAGTGCTCATTACCACCTAAGATGCTAGGGGGAGTTTCCTCAAGGAAATGGAAAGTGTACCTGCTTGAAAGATAAGTAGTATCTGAGTACACGAAAAGAAAATGCCATTAACAGGAGAGAGAAGTGAGCAATAATGAAGACACAGAGGGAAAGTACAAGTTATGCTGAGGGAACTGTGTACAGATCCCTTTGCTTGGAGCAAAAGATTAAAATATGGGAATAATGAGAGCTAAGACTGAATACTCTATTATAATTAAATTCTCATTATTTACTTTTTAAGATAATGACTCACTTTATTAATGTTTTAAATTTATTAGTGTCATGTTGTATACTACATTTCCTCACTTTTAGTCTCCTTGTTATCATGATTATACTTTTTCTCAGCCATAATGTGGGATATTTATTTACTCCATTTTTTTGGCTAGCCTTTTCATAGGCTCTTTTGTTACCAATATGCTCAAAGAATTAGATCTCATCAACTTCTATTTAACTTGTTTTTATCTTTATAAAGATATAGTACATTATAAGTGCCATATGTGTATTTGTTAAATAAAAATAAATAAATCTGTACCATTTTTCAGGAAGGAGAAATTAGAATATTGTTCTAATCCTTGAGTTGTTTAGATCATTTCTACTTCAACTGATAAAGTAACTTAAGGTTAAAACTTCATTCTGAGTAATTTTTTGACTATATCCCCATAAGTTTAATTTTCTCACTGTCACAAATGTCAAATAGTTTATTTCCATTTTTTCTTACTCCAAAAAAAATCTTGTTACTTCAGATATTTTCTGCCCCAACCCTACGCTTTGGTTTCACAATGTTCATTTTTTGTGTTTATAATTTTTTTCATTCTTGGGTCAGTTTTATTGAGGTATAATTTACATACAATAAAGACTTCAAGTTTTAAACCTATAATTTGATGAGTTTTCACAGTTGGGCCTACCAATATAAATGAAACCACAATCATGATGTAAAGCATTTCTACCACTCACAAAGTTTTCTTAGGTTTTTTTTTTTGCAATAAGTCTCTTGCCCCTTCCCGTACCCTTTCGTTCCTAGCAACCAGCTGTCTACTTTCTACCCCTAAAGCTTTATGAATATCAAATCAGTACAATCATACATACTCTCCTGTGTCTGAATTAATTCATTTAGAATAAATCTTTTAAGAGTCTTTCATAATGTTGAATATATTATTAGTTTATTCCTTTCCACTGCTTTACAGTGTCCCATTCTCTGGATATCATAATTTGTTTATCCACTACCAGTTGGATATTTTACTTTCCAATCTGGGACTACTATGAACATGTGTAGACAAATTACTGCATGGATAAATGTCTTAATTTCTCTTAGATAAATACAGAAGTGGGATTGCTGAGCTATATGACAAGCACCTGCTTAACCTTAATTTACAAAATGTTTATAAAATGGGTCATTCCAATTTGTAAGTTTACCAGCAAAGTATAGAGTTTCAGTTGCTTTAATCTCCAACTATTACTGGTGAACGGCCTATTTCTCCCCTCAATTCTGCCAGTTTTCCCTTCATGTATTTTGTGGCTTTCTCAGATGCATATATGTTTGTAATTGTTATATATTTTTTACGGATTCATTCTTTCATCACCAAAAAATGTCCTTCTTCCTTTATTGTACAATTTTGGTCTTAAAGTATATGTTGTATTATATTAATATCATTTAGCTACATTATCTTGCAGAGGTTATTCTTCTCATGAAGTATCTGTTACTTTCGTTTCACATTAAGTCAGCTGGGTTCTTATATATTGAGTGAGTCCCTTGTAGATAGCATATAGTTGAATCATTTTTAAAAAATTCATTCTGCCAACCTGTATCTTTCACTGGAGTCTTTTAAGTGAAAGTGTGAGTCACTCAGGAGTGTCTGACTCTTTGTGACCCCATGGACTCTAGCCTGCCAGGCTCCTCAGTCCCAGGAAAGAACACTGGAGTGTGCTGCCACTCCCTTATCCAGGGAATCTTCCTGACCCAGGGATCAAACTCAAGTTTCCTGCATTACAAACAGATTCTGGAGTCTTTAATGAAACTATATTTAACATAATTACTGATAAGGACAGATTTACTTCTGCCATTTTGCTATTTCACCTATGCTCTCTTCTGTCCCCCATTTCTTTCATTACTGCTTTATCTTGTGTTAAATGTACCAGCTTCATTCCACTCTCATTTCTTCACACATATATACATACATATATATTTGTTTAGTTGCTTATTTTCTTAGTAGGTGACCTGAATTATAATTAACATCTTCTTTCATAACAATCTAGCTAGAATTAATATCAGCTTAGTTTCAGTAGTATACAAAAGTGTTCCTATATAGCATTTGGCTATATAGGTGGCTCAGTGGTAAAGAAGATGCCAGCCAAGCAGAGATGTGGGTTCAATCCCTGGGTCATGAAGATCCCTTGGAGAAGGAAATTGTAATCCACTTCAGTATACCTGCCTGGGAAATCCAATGGACAGAGGAGCCTGATGGAGTATAGTCCATTAGGGGTCGCAAAAGAGCCAGTCACGACTTAGCGACTAAACAACAACAATATAGCACTTATTCTTTATGCTAGAATTATAAATCACAGCTTTATACAGTGTGTGCCCATAAACATAGGTTTATAATTATTATTTTGTGCAGTTCACTTTTAATTCAAATGGGAAAAATGAGGAGTTAAAAAATACTACATTTACACTGACTTATATAGTTATTTCTATAGTGTTTTTTATTTCTTTGCATGTATTCAGGTTACTGTCTACTTTTTTTTTTTTTAAATCTCAGACTGAAGATTTCCTTTAGAGTGTCTTGAAGTGCAGGTCTACTAGAGACAAACACTTGGCTTTTGTTTATCATAAAATGTACGAATTTCTCCTTCATTTTTGAAATTTTGCCAAGTATAGAATTCTTGGTTGACAATTTTTTTCTTCTACCAGGAAACTGAATATGTTTATCCTACTAGCTTCTGACCTCCATATTTTCCTATAGAAATAAGCTGTTCTTATACTGCAGATATTTTATATATGAAGAATTGTTTCTTTTTTAAGATTTTCTTTGTCATTATCGCCCAGTGTTTGATTATGTGTCATAGCGTGGATCTCTGCATTTCTTCTACTTTGAGTTTGTTGAACTTCCTGGATCTGCAGATTCATATACTTCATTAAATTTGGAAAACTTTCAGATATATTTCTTCAAATGTCCTCTGCCCTTTGCTCTCTCTACTCCCCTTCTGGGATGCCCCTTATGTTTATGTTGGTATGCTGGGTAGTGTCCCACAGGTCTCTGACTTTTACCCATTCTTTTTTCTTTCTCTTCTATAAAAAGGATAATCTCAATTAATAGTTTTCAAGGTCACCAATTCTTTCTTCTACCTGCTCAGATAACCTGATGAACCCTTCAAATAATTTTTCATTTCAATTTTTGTACTTTACAGCTACAAAATTTATTAGTTCCTTAAAATTTTTTTAAATCTCATTATTAACCTTTTCCAGTTGGTTAGATATCATTCACATGGTTTCCTTTACTTCTCTGAGTACATTTAAAATTTTTAAAGTCTTTGTCTAGGAAGGCCAATGTCTGGGCTTCCCCAAGGACACTTTCTCTTAATTCCTCCCCCGCAAAGTATGAGCCAATTTTCTTTTTCTTTGCATGCCTTTTCTTTGCAACTTTTCCTTAAGAACACACCTCTGTATTTAAAATGGATACCCAACAAAGACCTACTGTATAGCACATGGAACTCTCCTCAATGTTACATGCCAGTCTGGATGGAAGGGAGGTTTGGGGGAGAATGGATATATGTATATATATGGCTGAGTCTTTTCACTGTTCACCTGAAATTATTACCACATTGTTAACTGGCTATACCCCAATACAAAATAAAGTGTTTAAAGTTACAAAAAAAAAAAATCAACGCCATATTAAAAAAGCAGATATTTTAAGCATTATAATGTGGCAACTCTGGAAATCAGATTCTCTTTTCTCTCAGGGTTTGTTTTTGCTTGTTGTACATTTGTCTAGTGACTTTTCTGAACTAATATTCTAAAGTTTATATTCTTTGTCATTATGATCCTTAAAGTCTTGGTTCCATTATTTTAGGAATCAGCTAGCGATCCAAGAGATTTCTTTGAATACCATAAATAATAACAACAAAGAGTCCCAATCTAGTATTTGCAGATGAGCTGTGTGACTGTGTTGCGGCAAGCCAACAAGACACAGTCAGGCAGATTACAACACTGTCTTAGCCCTCACTTCCTGCTTGCATAAAAGCCTGATGGTCGGGTAGGGAAAAGACTCCAGGGTTGTCTTGGGTCTTATCTAATCATGTACCCAACCCTGGGGATACATGTGGCCTTCTAGATTTCTGAGTATGTGGGAGATTTTCAAAGCCTTTGTTTCCCAAAGCATCTTAATCCTCAACCTTTCCCTGCAAGTTTTTATTAGTCAATTATTTATACTAGTTGTATATCCTTGTACTTGTGTGCTGTGCTTAGTCACTCAGTCATGTCCAACTCTTCGCAACCCCATGGACTGTAGCCCGCCAGGCTCCTCTGTCCATGGGGATTCTCCAGGCAAGAATACTGGAGTGGCTTGCCATGCCCTCCTTGCACTAGGTATCATCAATTAATACATTTGCCTTCATATTGTTTTGACAATTATCCCCAGGTAACCTCCTCAACTCTGGAAGAATTCTGAGTTAGGCAAAAGAAGGACAACCTCTTAAAACTAACCTTTCAGAGAACCATCAGAGAGGTCAAAACAGCTATGGTTCTTTGAGTACAAGATCTGCTCTTCTCCAGTATTAGATACCTGTAACAGGGATGCAGTTGATTGTCTTCAAAGCTTCTGCTGAGTTGGGAAGTTGAGATATGCTCAGGGCAAGCTAAAATGCCACTACCCTCTTTTATGGACTTCCCTGATGGCTCAGACAGTAAAGAATCTGACTACAATGCAGGAGACATGGGTTTGACCCCTGGGTCAGGAAGATGCCCTGGAGAAGGGAATGGCAACCCATTCCATTATTCTTGCTTAGAGAAGTCCATGGACAGAGGAGCCTGACAGGCTACAGTCCATGGGGTTGCAAAGAGCTGGACACGACTGAGCAACTTTCACTTTCACTCTCTTTTTAAAAGTTGAATTATAGTTAATCTATAATTTTGCACAGCAAAATGACTCAGTGATACATATAAATGTATTTTTTCTTTTTCAGATTATTTTACATTATTGGTTATTACAAGATATTGAGTACAGTTCCCTGTGCTATACTGTAGATCCCTGTAGTTTATTTTATATATAATAGTATGTAAACATTAATCTCAAACTACTAATCTATTCCCCCCACAAGTACCCCATTTGAAAACCGTAAGTTTCTTTTATATGTCTGTGAGTTCCTTTCTGTTTCATAAGTAAGTTCATTTGTATCATTTTTTTTAGATTCTACATATAAGTGATAATGAGATTTGTCTTTCTCTGACTTATATCACTCACTTAGTATGATAATTTCTAGGTCCATCTGTTGCTCCAAATAGCATTATTTCATTCTTTCTTTTTTTAACTGAAGTATAATTGCTTTCCAATGTTGTGTTAATCTCTGCTGTACAATGAAGTGAAATAGCTATCTGTATACATATATACCCTCCCTCTTGATCTTCCTTCCCTCACATTCCACCAACCAAGTCATCACAGAACACCAAGCTGTGGTGTTCTATACATCACGTTCCCACTACCTATCCATTTTACACATGGTGGTGCACTTATGTCAAACTTAATCTCTCGGTTCATCCCACTCTCCCCATCCCCCACTGTGTTCACATGTTCTTCTCTACATCTGCATTTCTATTCTGCCCTGCGAACAGGTTCATCAGCACCATTTCTCTAGACTCCACATATATGTGTTACTATATGATATTTGTTTTCCTTTAACTTATTTCACTTTGTATGATATATTCTAGGTCCATCCACATCTCTACAAATGTCCCAATTTCATTCTTTTTTACGGTTGATTAAAATTCCATTATATATATGTATCACATCTTCTTTATCCATTCATCTGTCAATGGAAATTTAGGTTGTTTCCGTATCCTGGTTATCGTAAACAATGCTTCAGTGAACCCTGGGGTACATGCGTCTTTTTCAATTATGGCTTTCTCAGTTATATGTCCAGCAGTGGGATTGGTAGTGGGTCATATGGTAGTTCTATTTTTAGCTTTTTTAAGGAAACTACATTACTGTTCAGGAGAAGGAAATGGCAACTCACTCCAGTATTTTCCAGAATCCTGAATCCTGTGGACAGAGGAGCCTGGTGGGCTGCTGTCCATAGAGTCAGACATGACTGAAGCAACTTAGCATGTATGCATACACTGGAGGAGGAAATGGCACCCCACTCCAATATTCTTGCCCAGAGAATCCCAGGGACAGAGCAGCCTGGTGCAAATATTTTCTCCCTTTTCCTCTTGTTTATGCTTTCCTTTGCTGTGCAAAAGCTTTTAAGTTTAAGTAGGTCCCATTGGCACCCCACTCCAGTACTCTTGCCTGGAAAATCCCATGGACGGAGGACCCTGGTGGGCCGCAGTCCATGGGATCGCTAAGAGTTGGACAAGACTGAGCGACTTCAATTTCACTTTTCACTTTCATGCATTGGAGAAGGAAATGGCAACCCACTGCAGTATTCTTGCCTGGAGAATCCCAGGGACGGGGGAGCCTGGTGGGCTGCTGTCTATGGGGTCGCACAGAGTCGGACACGACTGAAGCGACTTAGCAGTAGCAGCAGCAGGTCCCATTTACGTCAAAAAGTGTTTTTCCTATGTTTTTCTCTAAGAGTTTTATAGTGTCAGGTCCTACATTTAGGTCTTTTATCCATTTTGAATTTAATTTTGTGTATAGTGTTAGGGAATATTTTAATTTCATTCTTTTACATATAGTTGTTTAGCTTTCCAAGAAACATTTATTGAAGAGGCTGTCTTTTCTCCACTGTATATTCTTGCCTCATTTGTCATAGATTAGGTGACCACAGGTGCATGAGATTGTCTCTGGACTTTTCCTTCCTGCATCATTGACCTTATTTTTGTTTTTGTGCCAGTACCATACTGTCTTGATTACTGTAGCTATGTAGTATAGTCTGATGGAGCCTGATTTTTCATTTTCCAAGATTGCTTTATCTATTCAGGGTCTTTTGTATCAAAATGCAAATTTAAAAATTTTTGATTCTAGTTCTGTGAACAATGTTACTGGTAATTTGATAAGAACGGCACTGAATTTGTAGATTGCCTTGGGAAGCACAGTCATTTTGACAATACTGACTCTTCCAATCCAAGAACATGGTATATCTTTGCATCTTCTTGTGTCATCTTTGATTTCTTTCATCAGTGCTTTATGCTTTTCACAGTATAGGTCATTTGCCTCCTTAGGCAGATTTATTCCAAGGTACTACTTTTGATGCAATGATAAATGGGATTGTTTCTTTAATTTCTCTTTCTGATTTTTCATTGTCAGTGGATGGAAAAGCAATAGATTTCTGTATATTAACTGTGTATGCTGCAACTTTATCAGATTCACTGATGGACTCTAGTAGTTTTCTGGTACCATCTTTCTCTATGTATACTATGATGTCATCTGCAAACATTGACAGTTTTACTTCTTTTCCAGTTTGGATTCCTTTTTCTTCTCTGACTGCTAGAGCTAGGACTTCCAAAACTATGCTGAATAAACATGGCAAGAATGGACACCCTTGTCTTGTTCCTGATATTAGAGGAAATGCTTTTAGATTTACACCACTGAGTATGATGTTAGTTATGGGTTTGTCATATGTGGCCTTTATTATGTTGAGGTAGGTTTCCTCTATGCCCACTTTGTGAAAAGCATTTTTTATCATAAATGGATGCTGGATTTTAGCAAAAGCTTTTTATGCATCTACTGAGATGATCATAATGGTTTCTACTCTTGAATTTGTTAATATGTTGTATCACACTGATTGATTTAGGGATGCTAAAAAATCCTTAAATCCGTGAGATTAAACCCACTTGATCTCCTTTTAATGTATTGTTGGATTCAGCTTGATAGAATTTTGTTGAGGATTTTTGCATCTATGTTCATCAGTGGTATTGGCCTATTATTTTATTTTGGTCTCATATTGGTAACAGGGTGGTGGTGGGAAGGCAGATATTTTTAAGAAGAACAAAATGCCCTGGCATATTTCAAAACAGCTCCTTATTCCCTGCTGGAAGCAAAAGCATTTTGCTGTGATACTCACTTTGAGAACCTGATCGAGCTCTTAGAAGTGAAGTAAACAGAAGTGTGGGGATCTTGTGTAGTTCTGACTCCCATATTCATCCACCTTGAACATCTGGAGAGTCATCAATTATAGCTCAGGTTTTCCTACCCCAGTACTGATTTCCACAGAGGTTTCTGCTCTTGTTACGTTGTGATTTTCTCTATTTGCTTATCTGTCTGTCCAATTTGGAAGGCTGCATCCTACACTGGTACTTCATGTATCTTATGCATCTAAGAAGAGCTGCTGATTTTTCACTTTTTTCACATTTTTACCTGTTGTTAGGATGGAGTGAGTGGTGATTTCCAAGCTTCCTATGTGCAGGACTAGAAATCAGAAGTATAATGGAATAATGTATGCAACTTTGTGTTAATAAATTCAACAACTGCTATGAAGTGGACAAACTACTTGAAAGATACAAAATACCAAAACTGAAGAAGAAATACAAAGTATGACTTCACTGATTATATACATAATTTAAATAAAAAACTAATTCTAATCCTATAGAAACTCCTGCAGACACAAATAGTTTTCAACCCACTTAAGCAAGCCAACATTCTCTTGATTACAAAACACAAAGATATTGTAACTACAGATCGACATACATCACGAGCATAAATGTACCAATCTTTTACAAACAGTTATCAAACTTAATCTAACAATATACAAAAAAATTATATATAATGAGAAAATGGGGCTTATTAAAAGAGTATAAGGTTGACTTAACACTCAAAAGTCAGTACAGAGTTATATACCCTACATGGGAATAGGATGCAAATTATATCTCACTAAAGCTGCCATAACAAGTCAACATAATGCACCAAACTGATAAAAATGAAAGAGTGCATTTTAAGAGATGTAGAAAAGGCATGTGAGAATATGGTATATCAATCTAAGAAAAAAGCAATCAGGAAGTTAAGAATAGAATAAAGCTCCCTCCATCTGAGAAATGACATCTACAGAAATTGTAAGGTATGATGTTATAGCTAATATAACGTAATAGTGAAAACTCTACTGCTTTCTCCCTAAGATCAGCACCAAAGCTTCTGTTTCGTATTTTGTAGAAGGTGCAACACAGTGCAATAGACAATAGAAAAAAATAAACAGTATACTAAGTAGAAAAAAACAAATAAAATTGACTTTATTCTGATATGTTTATGTACATAAAGAAATCTTATAAATTTATAAAACTATTAGAGCTCATAAGTCTATTTGGAAAGGTCCCAATAGCTAGTGAATATACAAATAGTAATTCTGTCTATATGTTCACAACAAAAAATATTACAAATATAATTTTCAATAGAAACAAAAACTTAAAATATTAGGGATAAATTTAATGAAGTATTTGTAAAGCATTTAAACTGAAAATTACAAAAAACTACTAGAAAAATTACATAAGCTCTAAACAAATGCAGATACATATCTCATCATGAATTGGAAGATTCAAAATTATCAGGATATCCTTTCTTCCTAAGCTTATCTACAGATCAGTGCAATGCCAATCAAAATCCCAAGAGACTTTTTAATTTTAGATAGTAAAAACTGGTCTTAATATTTTTGTAAAAATGTAAGACACTGGAAAAACAAAACTTCAAAAAGAAAACAAAGTTGAAGACGTCTATTGCTTTATCTTAAGACCTACTACAAAGCTACTGTAATCAAGACAGTGTGAAAAGGAACAAAATAATGGAAGAGAACAGACCAGAAGCAGATTCAGACTTCACGGGGTGATTTATATTTTTTATTAGGTGTCAAAATAGAAAAGCAGGGTAGAAGAGGAGAGTCCAGAAACAGACTTACTCACATAGGGGAGATTCTCTTTTTTTAACCAAAGTATTAAAACATCGTAATCGGAATGGAAATCTTTTCTGTGGATAGTGTTGGAATCACTGGCTGGCTATACAGAAAAATAAACCTGGACCTATTCTTCATATTATACCCACTAATTTGTTTGAGCCGGATCATAAATCTAAATGCCAAAACTAAAATTACAAGGCTTCTAGAAAAAAAAAAAAAATGAAGGCTTTTTAACCTTTGGTCAGACAAAAATCTCTTAGAACCCAGAAAGCATAAAACCTAAAAAGAACATATTGATAAAATAGATATCATCACGATTAAAAATACATTTGCTTATCAACAGCTATTGCTAACAAAATGTATAGCCAAGCTCCAGATTCAGAAAAAAATTCACATAACACATAACTGGCAAAGAACATGTAGCTAGAATATATAAACAACTCAAAGATAAAATGACAAACAACTCAACTTTTAAAATGGGCAAAAACCTTCAAAGACACGTCATAAGGGAAGATACGAGTGGTGAAAAATTACATGGAAAGATACTCAATACATATTATTAATCACTAAGGAAGTGCAAATTAGAATCACGAGACACAACTATGCTAAAACTGGAATTAAGATTAAAATTTTAAAAATTAAAAATACCAAGTATTGACAAATGTTGAGCTACTGGGACTCCCCCAGGTTGCTGATGGAAGTGTAAAATAGTACCACCACTGTGAAAAAAATGTGGAATTTCAGTTTTAAGTATTTATCCAAGAGAAAGGAGAATGTAAATACACCTAAAGACTTGATAGGTTAATTTACAAATGCCAAATAAGTGAAAACCCAAATGTCTATTAACAGATGAACAGATAAAAATTTATGGAATATGCACACAATGGTATGAAATGAAATGAAAAAAAAAACAAACTACACACAAGTCAAAACACAGATATATCTCAAAAATGGTATACAGCTGACCCTTGAACAACACGGCATTGAACTACGTGGGTCTACGTATACTTGGATTGCTTTCAATAGTAAACACCACAGTACTACACAGTCCCCAGCTGGCCAAACCCGTGGAGGTTTAACCAACAGAGGAACTGCAGAAATGGAGCACCAACTGTCAGTTATGTGTGGATTTTTTGACTGAATGGACAGTCAGTGCTCCTAACACTCTCATTGTTCAAGGATCAACTGTACTTGGTAAGAGAAGTCAGCCACAAAGGCTTCGTTTGTATGTATTTCTAGAATAGGAAAAACTACCCTATGAGGATAGAAAGCAGGTCAGTGATTACCAAGAGCCAAGGGTGGTGAAAGCCTGACTGGAAAGAGACACAAAGACACTGTGAAACAATCAAAGGCTCTTACACATGATACGTGAGTATGCAGGTTTGACAAAACTCAACAAACTGTATTAGCGATCTCTACATTCACTTACATAAATCATACTGCAATAAAAAAAATTATTGATATAGGTATGTAAGCATAGAAGGATACGTATATGCCAAAAAATTAGCAGCATCAGAATTATAGGATTTTTCCTATAATTTAAAAATTTCCTTTAATAACCTAGCATTACTATATATATATATATCAGAGCCTGAAGGACAGCCTCACTGAAAAGGTTAACATTTCAGCAAAGATCTGAAGGAGGTAACAGTGCTAAGCTCTACGGATATATGTGGGAGAGCTGTCCAGAAAGAGGAAAACTGGAGTGTAAAAGCCCTGAGGCTTTGAGAAGAGAAGTGACATGATCTGACATGTTAACAGGTTCACTTTGGCCAGCATGTTTAGAATAGACTGTGAGAAGCCAAGGACAGAAACAAAGAGACTAGTCAGGGAAGTACTGCAATAATCCAGGTGAGATATGACGGAGGCTTGATTGAGGGGGGAGGTAGTGATGCTAGAGAAAGAGTCTCTGAATGTACTTTACAGCAAAGCTAACATGATTTGCAGTTAGGCTGGATGAGACGTGGGAGAAAGAAAAAGGTCAAGGACAATTTCAAGGGTTCTGGCATACACAACTAGAATAGACTTACCTGGTTATTAATACAGAGAAAACTAGAAGGAGAGGTTTGGAGGGGCAGATGCAGAGAAGAAAGCAGGAACTTGTTTTGGATACACTAAATTTGAGTACAACTGAAGAGATATAAAACCAGTAGTCATCAACAGGTGGAGAATACAAACACCTGGTGAACTAACCAAAGGAATGTGTACATAGAGGAATAAGAGAAAGGTCCAAAGAATGGACTCAATACCATTTCTGGAGGTCAGCAAGTTCTCAGCATAAACTAGAAACGAAGGCCAGTAATACCCTAAAGTATATACTCTAAAACTATTCTTAGAAACTTCAAGGAACTACAAAAAAAAAAAAAAAAAAAAAACCAACCAAAAAAGCCTTTTCTATTCTTTGCTTGAATGAGTACTCTCAAGTTTCCACTGATTATGTAAGATGAAATGGACATCTTCTTTTAATTACAATCTGAAATTGGAAACTATAGAGAGATAATACCTGTTCACCATTATTCTAGACCTGTATTTCTATAATTCCATACGTCAAGCTTCTCTTTTTCTAACCATTTAGGAATAAAGGTGCAACAATATATTCAGACAACCTTTCTTCAAATAGCAAAGAATTATTTTCTAAGGAGGAACTACATTTGTGTCCTGGAACAAGACTCATCAGTCATCAGATGATGCTCAGAGCTTGTGAGGTAATGATGTACTACACAGCTGTGTGATCCTCAGATGTCACTTTGGAGGCTGATGATAAACTACAGGTCTGACAACTCACTTTCCATTTCAAGATATTTCTTGAACTTTCTCTTGTTGTGACAGGCAACCAAATTGATTAAACCTAGTCATGGGATTTGACACTACAGCCAGCAGACTTCTATTTGTTGATTGCTATTGATTTTCTTTGATACTTCATTTAAAAATCAATAGTTGGAAAGAAAAATAGGCTTGGTTTACACATACTTAAACATACTATTGTATGCTGAAGGAGGCACAAGTTTGGCAGGGCTTTGGCATCCAATTATAAGAAGAGCTCTTAACAGGTGAAAGCAAGGGCTTTAGATCGATATTCAGTTTTCTTTCTCAATCAAAGAAAGTGGCTATAAATTAGGCTCATCAGTATTATTTTCAAGGCTTTCTTGAAGCAAACAAGTTTAAACTTTTGGAGAGGGGCAGAGAGTCTTCCTTGGATTTACATTAAAAATGATACACCACTAAAACTTTTTCTTTGTTTTTAAGCACATTTATAGTTCCTGAGGGCTTCCCTAGTGGCTTGGTCAGTAAAGAATCCACCGGCAATGCACGACACTTGGGTTTGATCCCTAGATCAGGAAGATCCTCTAGAGATGGAAATGGCTACCCACTCCAGTATTCTTGCCTGGAGAATTCCATGGACAGAGGAGTCTGGTGAGCTACAGTCCACAGGGTCACAAAGAGTCAGACATGACTGAGAGACTAACAATTTCACTTTTTTCTTTTCATGGTACCTGAAGTTCATCCGTGCTTTTATCTTTTTGGCTTTCTTCTTATTTTTCTGCCGCTCTTCTCCATCTTTCAAAGGCTCTGGTGGAGCTGTACTTTCAACCACAATGTCAATAACGTATTTCTTTAAGGAAAGGTGCTCCTGCAATATAAATAAATGAAATAATAATTAAAAACAACATGGCACTGCTACAGACTACAGTGAATAGAAAAGAATACACAGATGAAAGTAAAAGTAACCTCTATGAAATACTGGCTTCAAAAGTTGCTTTGGTAAACACTGAAGAAATCATTTTACTTGAGACTTTCATGGACCTGTCAAACTTTGCTGCACATCAACTGAGCTAAATGCTAAGGATACAGGGACATACTCAAGTGCCCTGCAACCCCACACTGCAGTAGGAGAGGTAAAATACCATACTCTAATCTGTAAAACCCAGCTTGGTACTACAGGAGCTCAAAAGGGAAACAAGATCACTTGGGCTAATGAGGAAAGATTTTAAGAAGGAAGCACCATGTCTGCTATCCCTTGAAGGATGGATTGAATTTGAACATATGGATATTGGGTATGTGTGTGTTTGTTTGGGCTGGTAGTTGCGAAAGGTGGCAGGAAGGAGAAAGGAGTAGGGCATCCCAGAAAACAGGCAGAGGTGAGAAAGCAGAATGTGGCTAGTGGCAGCAGAAATTTGGTCTGGCTGAAGTACACAGAGTTTGGCCCCACTTCCCTCCTTAGCCATCTTGGATTTTATGGCACCTCATTATTATTACTCTCCTGCATGTACACAACTCCCCTGTCCCTCTATTCTTCTTTCATACCTGCATGGAAAAATCTCAACCCTAAATCTAACTCTTTCTCTACTTTGTACTCATAACTGAGCAGATTAATATGGCTATAATTACAAACCATGGTGACAAGATCTCAGTTTAAATTTATGACCTTACACCTCAAATGGGCTCTAGAACTGCCAGGCCATCGAGCAGCCTTAGTCTACTTTGTCTACATTCTCCCTCCTAGAAATTACTTTAGACCCTCTCCTTAAATTTCCAACATCATTAGAACTGTAGATCACTTCTTCCTCCCTGACACACTTTCTTCACTAGGTTTCTAGATAACACACTCTCCTCCTAACTCCAGCTGTACCTTCTAAGTCTTCTTTGCTGGATCCTTTCCTCTTCTTGATGGATAAATATTAAACATCTCAGACTTATATTCATAACTTCCTTCTTCTCTATTCAAACTTATTTATCAAGTACAGTGACTTGAAATATCATTCACAGAGGCAATTCCCAAATTTTTATCTCTAATCCGGACTTCTCCCCTGAACTCTATTCCTATCAAACTATCTACTGAAAATCTCCACTTAAGTGGAGTATTTCCAATATAAGCATTTCCAAAATAATACTCTACAACATAGCTCTTATGCTGCTAATATACATTAAAAATTGACCTTACGGTGTTTAGTAAGTGGTGCCACTATTTGCATAACTGCTCACATCTAATACATCAGTAAATCCTATCAGCTCTACTTTCAAATATACCCATATTAATCTCAATCCAATCACTTCTCCCCACCACCATCACTTAATCTAAGGCTTCCTCATAGCTTTCATTTGCATTATGAAATAGCTTCTTAAATATTCTTCCAGCTTCTATGGTCTCAAAATCTTTTATTTACAAAATCAGCAATTTTAAAAAATATAAATCACATCATATCATTCCTCTTATCAAAATCTTGCATTCTCATCACCTTCAGGGTAAAATCCAAAGTCCTTATCACAGTCTACTAAACCCCACATCATCAACTTCTCTGACCTCATCTGACATTACTCTCTCTGTTGTTCACTCCACTGTGGATGGAGTGGGCATATTAAACAGTAGAACTGATAGGGTTTACTTATAGATTAGGTTGAGCAGTTGTGCAGTTACTGAACACTCTAACAGCAAATTTTATGTATACAAGGAGCATAAGAGTTTTGTTGTAGAATGTTATTCTGGAAATGCTTATGGTGGAAACACAAGTGGAGAGTTTCAGGAGACAGTCTGATATAGGAGTGGAGTTCAGGATGCTGTTGTTCTTCACATCCATCAGGAATGGTACTGCCTCAAGACTCTTGTTACCTTAGCCAAGAATATTCTTCTCCAGGTACTTGCATGGTCTCAGCTAAAATGAACATTCAACCTTACATAACACCATTATTTGCCATCTTCTTATTTTTCTTCATAGGACTTGTTTATCATCAGTTCCTGATATCAATATTCATTTGTAATTTCCTGCATTAGAACATAAGTTTCATGAGGGCACTGACTTTGTTTTGTTCAGTGATGGTTCGGTATCTGGTACTGTGCCTGGCATACAGTAGGCACTCAATAAGTACAGGTTAAATGAATGATGAAACGAAGGTAACAAGATGTAATACAATATCTGTGGTCAAATGAATGAAGTCAAAACATACAAACTTTCAGTTATAAGATTAAGTAAATCTTCAGATTGTAATGTACAACATAGTGAGCATAGTTAACACTGCTGCTGCTAAGTCGCTTCAGTCGTGTCCAACTCTGTGCGACCCCATAGACGGCAGCCCACCAGGCCCCACCGTCCCTGGGATTCTCCAGGAAGGAACGCTGGAGTGGGTTGCCATGTCTTCCTTCAATGCATGAAAGTGTAAAGTGAAAGTGAAGTCGCTCAGTTGTGTCTGACTCTTAGCGACCCCATGGACTGCAGCCTACCAGGCTCCTCCGTCCATGGCAGGAGAAGCATTTTCATTTCCTCCGTCCATTTTCTAGGCAAGAGTACTGGGGTGGGTTGCCATTGCCTTCTCCGTAGTTAACAATACTGTATTGTATATTTGAAAGTTGCTAAGAGAGTAGATCTTAAAATTCTCATTACAAGAAAAAAATTATAACTCTGAGTGGTCATAGACTGTAACTAAACTACGGTAATCATTTCACTATATACAGATATATAAAACATTGTTGCATACCTAAGACTAACACAAATGTCCTATGTCAATTATATCTTGATAAAAAAGGGCAAAAGTAGTATTCTGAGGGCTTACTATACAATGTACACTGAGGTAAGTCCCTTACATATGATCATTGATTTAGTCCTTTGAACTACACTAAAAGGTATATATTGTTATTACTTTCATTTTAACTATTAGGAAACAGACACAGAATCAAATAACTTTCCTGAAGTTAGAAAGTCAAGATCATGATGATTAGCAGTTTTGTAGATAGTAGTGATACAGCCTAATTTAAATCCAGACAATATGATTATGGAGTATATATTTTTGGCTAGTACTTTAGAGATATGGTTAGAAAATGAGTTGAGCCATAGAGTTGTGCTTATTATGAAACTTCTGTGCTTAGTGAGGTCAGAGGGAAAAAGCCAAATCCTGTATATTTTCTCTTCTATATGGAATCCCCCAAATAAAGCAAACAAATGGATATAATAAAACAGAAACAGACTTACAGTCACAGAGAACAAACTAGTGGTTATCATTGGGAAGAGGGGTAAGAGAGGAGCAAGACAATGGAAGAGAATTAACAGGTACAAACTACTAATTATTAAATAAATAAGATCAAGGTTGCAATGTACAAGATAGGGTATATAATCAGTGTTTTACAATAACTTTAAATGAATATAATCTATAAAAATACTGAATCACTGTGTTGAACAACTGAAACTAATATAACGCTGTAAATCAACCATACTTCAACAAAAAGCAGAAACTTTTCAAATCATAAACTTACCAAAACAGTAAAACAAAATCACCCCAACCAAAGGTGGAAAATATTCTCAAAAGTGGAAGTAATTATTTTCACTGATCAATTAGGCCTGTTGTACACAACATCTTTATACTTTGGCACTAAACAAAGGCAATTACTTAAGTGATAAGTATATATAATATACATATACATGCAACTTGAAAAAATAACCTGGGTCTCAAGTCAAATGAAAGCAATCACATAAGTAAATAAAGAAAACTCCCTTAACATATATAATAAAGATACATAACACAAAGCAAGTCATGTAAAACCACCATCCAAGTTATCATTTATTAAATACTTGCTGTGATCAGCAAAGGGCTAAAGTCTTCACAACCCTATAGAAAGGTGGGAAAATGTTTATATTTTACAGATGTTTAACAAAGGTTCAATATTATATTCATGATCATAAAACTCAAGTTCAAAAGGGCTTCCCAGGTGGCGCTGGGAACTCGCCTGCCAATGCAGGAGACATAAGAGGCATGGGTTTCATCCCTGGGTTGGGAGGATCTCCTGGAGGAGGGCATGGCAACGCACTCCAGTATTCTTGCCTGAAGAATCCTATAGACAGGGGAGCCTGGCAGGTTACAGCTCACAGCGTCGCAAAGAGTGAGACATGACTGAAGCAACTTAGCATGCACACATGCAAGACCAAGCTTTTTTCCCACTCCACATTCCCTCCCTCTAACATTGCTCAAGTGGGCTAAGTCTCTGACATCTAATTTCTATCACCGCACTAAGGAAAAGGAGTATTTTAAATGACATTTTTAATTTTGTGAAATGCTTAATTATACTATTTTCATTTGCGTACAAATGGTATTTACATATCTAATAGAATCCATTAACGGTCTAAAATGTAGACATTACATAGAAAAATTTGGATTCCATCCGGAACTAACAAAAACTGCCATCTTTTTAAAAGACGTTACAATAACACTCACAGTATGCATCATGCACTCTCATTAACATTAACTTTTTAAAACAATCTCAAACTAAAACCAAATGAGAATACATTTCTATTTCTGTTTGACTTAAATTTTTTCCTAATACAAATCAACACGTTAATCATAAAAAATAGTGAATTAAGTCTAAAAGAGAAATGGCGATACAGTATATTAACGCATATATATGGAATTTAGAAAGACAGTAACAATGACCCTATATGAGAGACAGCAAAAGAGACACAGATGTAAAGAAGAGACTTTTGGACTATGTGGGAGAAGGTGAGGGTGGGATGATTTGAGGCATAGCATTGAAACATGCATATTATCACATGTAAAACAGATGACCTGTGCAAGTTTGATGTATATGAAGCAGAGCTCTCAAAGCCGGTACCTGGGGACAACCCAGAG
>NW_011494753.1:6785364-6797226 GCF_000754665.1 Bison bison bison
GGAGGGAGGGGAGTTCAGGATGGGGGGACATATGTACACCCGTGGCTGATTCATATGGATGTATGGCAAAAACCACCACAATACTGTAAAGTAATCAGCTTCCAATTAAAATTAATTAATTAATTTAAAAAATACAACCATGTTAATTATAAAAAATATAAATAAAATTAAGAAATAAAAATCTCCTATAATTTTAACACCTAAAAATAATTGAGTAATCATCCAGACATTTTTATTCTATTTTACAATCTGTTTTTTAAATTTAATATTGCAAATATATTCATTCCATGAAATAATGTTCTATAACATAATCTACTGATTATTTACAGTATACTTAATTTTACTAAATGCTTTTTTGTTAAACATTTGAATTTTTATTTTCAATATGATAAATACTAGGGAAACAAATACAGCTAAACTTCTAGGGACTTCCTTGGTGGTCCACTGCTTAAGAATCCACCTTGCAACGGAGGGAACATGGGTGTGATCCCTGGCTGGGAAAAGATCCCACATGCCGCCGGGCAACTAAGCCGGCACACAGCAGCTGGGGAGCCCACATGCCACAACTCCTGAGCACCCATATGCCACAACTAAGATCTGATGTGGCCAAATAAATAGGCATTAAAACAATTTAAATTATTCCTTTATGATCAAAGCATAGAACTGAAATTTCTGGGCTACAGATTACACACATTTTTAAGGCTTTTCATATGTATTCCAAAACAACCAAAATGAGAGTAAGTCCCCACAAGTGGTTTGCCAGTACCTAGTATTTCTGTTTTGTTTTGTAAATTGGTCAATTTGTTAGCTGAAAAACTTTTATTAATATGCTTAACCATTTGTTTGTATTTTGTCTTACATGACTTAAAATATGTCTCTTTTCTAATTTTCCAGGTTTCATAGATTTGCCTCTAGTGGGTTGCACTATGTTTTCACTTTCTGTAAGAAAGAGACTGCCTTTTGATGATGCACTGTTGGATGTGACACAGGATAATTAATTGTTATTTTTCCATTAAAACCATGAAGACTACACAGGAAGGTTTTGAGATGGTTTCTGAAGAGGGAGAACATGCACAAAGGAGGTTTTCAACACTGAGAAGTGGTTTAGAAAATTATAATGCATTTCTACTTGTGAAGTATTAGCCATTAAAACACTTACAATGAGGATTCTGAGAAGATGAAGGCAGTGGTAATAAAGTTATGGATTCTCTTTGAATCACCATATAAAACAGAAAGAGCAACTGGACAGCAAAATCAAAACCCATAGAAAATATTTACAACAAGTAAGTGACAAGGTATCCCCACAGCCTCCAAGCAGGAGTGGGTGATGACAAACTCCCAACAGGTCAGCAGGGTTTCAGCGTCTCTGAAGGAGAAGTCAGAGGAAAACAGTCAGACTGAATAATGAACCTGAGAACAGAACTCTAAAAAGGAAATCATTTTTCACTGCAGAGTTCAACAGACCAATCTGAGAACAGCATCTAAAACTGAGAGAGGTTTGACCACTGAAATGGCAGGTGAGTAAAAGGTGCCTGCATTAAGAAGGTCAGAAGTCTGTGACCGAGCTAAGCCCTGCTCGGTCGCTCAGTCGTGTCCAACTCTTTGTGACCCCATGGACTGTAGGTCAGCAGGCTCCTCTGTCCATGAGGATTCTCCAGGCAAGAATACTGGAGTGGGTGGCCATGCCCTCCTCCCGGGAATCTTCCCGAGCCAGGGATCGAACCAGCATCTCTTAGGTCTCCTGCATTGGCAGGTGGGTTCTTTACCACTAGTGCCACCTGGGAAGCCCAGGCCAAGCCCTATGACCTCTCAAAGCTGAGCCACAAAGAAAACTGCTAAAGAAGGAATTTAAGCAAACTAGGGATAACAGAAACAAAGGGAGGAAATGCCTGGATACAAACAGAACAGGTAACAGAACTAGGGAATTTTAGAAAGCAAGTCACTATATTTTTTACAAAAACAATAGAAGGAGGTCTAAGAAGTTAGAATAGGTACCCTGAATCGTAACTCATTACAAATTCCACTAAAAATAAGCAATACAAAGGTATCAAGACCAAATGACAAAATTATTAAAAGAAAAACAAATAAGTAGAATAGCAACACTACAAACAATGAAAACACCCCCCCAAAAAAAACATACACAGAAAAGATGAATATGTAACCTTCTATTTCAAAATAAGCTAAAACAAATATAAAAAATGTTCTAACACATACCACCATCTCAAAGACTCAGAATTTAAGTTACAAAACTCAGTGAAGATGGCAAAAGAAAATATATCATTTAAGAAATGAAGATAAACTAGAAGACAAAAGAGTGAATAAACACAACAAATAATTCCTCAGACAACTAAAAATACAAAAGGGAGAAAAATACTTAAAAGAAATAAAAATGATTTGAGAGTAAGTGGAAATACAAAAGATAGACAAAGATACAGCAAACAGGAGCACTTGAAAAAGAAAACCAAAACAAGGGAACAAATCAAATGTTAAGAACTATAATATAATTCAAGAAAACTTTCCTAATAAAGAATATAACTGAATGTTGAAAGAGTACACCACATATCTGAAAATACTGACCCAGAGTGGCTAATAGCAAAACATATAATATTATAATTTCTAAAAATAAAATCTATAAAAAAGTTAGATTATCATCAGGCCTTTTGACAGCAATATTTTATGCCAGAACAAAATGAAGTATAGTAGTTTCCTCTTATCCTTGGTTTCACTTTCTGTGGTTTTAATTACCTGTGGTCAACCATGGTCTAAAAATATTAAATGGAAAATTCCAGAAATAAACTCATAAGTTTTAAATTGGGTACTGATCTGGGAAGTGTGATGAAAACATACACTACCCCACTACATGGCCTGGATATAAATCTTCCCCTTCCAGTGTTTCCACGCTATATATGCTGCTCACCCGTTAGTCACATAGTACCCATCTAGGTTATCACATGGATTGTAGTATGGCAGTGCTCGGGTTCAAGTAATCCTATTTTATTTAAAAATGACTTCTAAGCATAAGAATAGTGACATTGGCAATTTCAATATTCTCTAACTTGCCTAATTTATGAATTAAACTTTATCATGGGTATTTATACACAGGAAAAAGACAATACAGCTGACCTTTAAAAAATATGGGAGTTAGGGACGCTGATCCCCACACAGTCAAAAGTCTACACATAATCTCACAGTTGGCCTTTCATGTTCACAGATGCAACCAGCCACAATCATGTAGTACTGTATTTATTGAAAATAATCCATGTATAAATGGACTCACATAATTATAATATGTCTTGTTCAAGGATTAACTGTATATATAGTATTCAGTACTATCCATGGTTTCAGACATCCACTGGACTGCGGTCTTGGAATATATCCTCCAAGGTTGGGAGGGGACTACTATAAATTTATTTAGAATTGTCAAAGGAAGAAATGTGAACTGAGGATTTTATACCCAGTAAAACCAGCTTTCAAGTATAGAAAGCACAGATAAATTGTTATTAACATTAAAAAAATCTAAAGGGAATATTATTTTCATAAGACCTTCCTGAAGAATCTACTATAGAACAAGCCTCAGAAAATCAACATGACTATAAAGACAGAGACATGAGGACTAGTGGTAAATATTTCATATATACTTACAGAACTAAGACTAAACTAGTGATTAAAAGCTAAGCAAATATAGTTGTAAAATGGTTGTATGTCAGACTTTTTTCATAGACTTACTAATAAAAAAGATGAGAATGGGGAAAACATGAAAAGAATTTTAACCTGTTCTCAGTAATTAACATTGGCAGTAGGATTATTAGTAATGTTATTCTAAGATTGCTGTGTACATAATGTCGGATGAAGTAAAGGAGATTATGAGCATTTCTCCTGAGAAACCTGTATGCAGGTCAGGAAACAACAGTTAGAACTGGACATAGAACAACGGACTGGTTCAAAATTGGGAAAGGAGTATGTTAAGGCTGTATATTGTCACCCTGTTTATTTAACTTATATGCAGAGTACATCATGCGAAATGTTGGACTGGATGAAGCACAAACTGGAATTAAGATTGCTAGGAGAAATATCAACAACCTCAGATATACAAATGATACCCCCCTCATGGCAGAAAGTAAAGAGGAACTAAAAAGCCTCTTGATAAAGGTGAAAGAAGAGAGTGAAAAAGCCGGCTTAAAACTCAACATTCAAAAACTATGATCATGGCATCCAGTCCCATCACTTCATGGCAAACAAAAAGGGGCAAAGTGGAAAGCAGTGACACATTCTCTCTTCTTGGGTTCCAAACCGCATGTTATATACACATATGTATGTATGTTTATCTGGAGGAGGGCCTGGCAACCCATATTCTTGCCTGGATAACCCCACAGACAGAGGAGCCTCACAGGCTACAGCCCATGGGGTCGCAAAGAGCCAGACATGACTGAAGTGACTTAGTACACATTCACGCATGCATGCATGTGTGTGTATGCTTGTGTATAACATACTCACAAACACATCACATATATTTTATGCTCTTGAAATATCATTTCACAGTAAAAGTAATCAAGACATCTTAATGAAACAGCTAACTATAAACTAAACGTCTTGCCATATCAAGTAGCAAGGTAACTAACAAATTCTACCAGGCTTATGTCAAAAGAACTTGAGAGCAAACTCTAAGAGGCTCCCACTGACCAACAGATAGCATAATTTGAGCTTTAAAAAAAGAAAAATTTTCAATGAGGGAAAGCCATCAATAATTCCAGAGTTTATAATGATATATATTTTAAAATAACTAATTGTGGACACATTTGGAGGATAATAGGAAATTCATTATACTGGAAACAGGTAAAAATAAAAAAATTTAACCTACTAATCAGTAATCAAATAGTAGATGAGGGAAAGAATATCTTTATAAATGTATTCCAAATAATAAGTAAAAGTGAAATGTAGAATTTGAATAGCCCCATATTTATGAATTAACGGATTTAGGTATCCATTAAAATCAAAAGCTAATATGTCAGTACCACAAAAAAAGAAAGTCTATGAGACATTATGCTCATCTTGATGAAAGAACTCACACCAAATACAGTTTTTCCAAATGGGCTGAATGCCTAGTTTGATCACGTCTCTGGATTTGCCTGCCTGTGAGCAGCCAATAGACAGTATAGAGAAATTACTACACACTGCACAGTAACAAAGCTTTAGCAAGTCACATAATTCTTCTGCTAGGGACGAGATTTCCCAATTCTTTGTTTTAAGATTTTTTTTTATATGGACCATTTTTAAAGTCTTTTATTGAATTTGTCACAACACTGTTTCTATGTTTTGGTTTTTTGGCCATGAGGCATGCAGGATCTTAGCTCCCTGACCAGGGATCAAGCCTGCACCCCCTGCACTGGAAGGCAAGGTCTTAACCACTGACCACCAGGGAAGTCCCACCCAATCTTCTGGTAGCTAGTGGTAGCCATGTGACTGAATTCTCACCCATGGACTATGCATACATGTTTAATGTTTGAAGACCCATTCACTTTCTTCCCCTTCTGCAAACTGGAACACAAAAGGGCCTGTTAACATAGCTCTGAATATTAGAACTATATTAGGGGATGATAGCAACAGAAGATAACTGAAAAAACCACATGGCATAAAGCCACCCTGACCACTTAGAACTGCTTACCTCAGGACTCCATTGTGAAGAATAAAGATCTATGTTTAAAAAAAAATCATTGTATTTTTGTCACTATTACAGCAGGTTAATCTTTTGTCTTTCCCAATTAATGCAATTATGTACTAAAATTTATATTAATTATGTTTATAGCTTTGCATTTTTATACGTGTATGCATGTGTACATAAAATGACTATAAGAAAATAAGGCAAAATACTAAAACCTGTCACTAGATGATTGATGCATTTTTAATTTTCTCATTTATAGTAAATGTGTAAGTACAAAGTAAATCATTTTAAAATAGCTCTTATGAGATGATATTTAGAGCTGATGTCAAAATAGTATTTGTGCAAAGGGATTGGAAAAGCTCAATAAGGCAGGATGCATCATGAGTTTATCAGTATTAGGGCTGAGTGATGAGTACATGGAGGTTTGTCATCTTATTCTGTCTATAATTATAAGTGTTTTAAATTCTTCATCAGTTTAGAAAATTCTCCATCAGTTTAGAAAATCTTGTAAGGAAAAATAATTTACACAAATTAATTTTAAAATTATATGTTTGGCTTGCCAATAGTAGTAAATGAAATCACAATATTCTTATCTCTAAAGCGTCCAAGAACTAGTTTCATAATGAAATTTACATGTTTGTGCACTACTCAATTGCTGAAGAGAGTGGACTCCCAGTTTGACATCTATTTTAATGACAGAAGGAGACAATATCCTGTAAAAAAATAATCCTTATTGACATCCTTTCTTAAAATCCCAAGAAACTGGCTAAGACAAGACAAATACAGCAATTTCATCTCCTTTTACCTGAAATATTGCTTGCTTAAAGTTATCTATAGTTATGGTCATCTGAAAATTGAGCTTTTAAGAGATTGATATTCCTGCCCCCATTCTAATATGAACAACCAAACTGTTTCACAGTCCAGTCTACTTAATATTTAATAAAATGCTCAGTAAAAAAATAAACTTTGAATAACTTACTTCCATAAAATTACCATAAGGAAATATCAAGGTACAACAATATTTCTCTACAAATATATTCATTGCAGTGAGATTTACAACAAAATATCAGCAGTAGGGAACGGATTACCTAAATTATGGCACATGCATTAATATGGTACTAGAAAGGTTAGATTAGTTTTAAGCACTTGTAATGGTAAATAAAAATTCAAATTTTAATCCTTGTAAGGCAGTTTCTATATAAGCAAGTGTTTAAGATATTCACAGGTAAAGAGAAGAAAATTAGATCAACATATTAACAGTAGGCAAACCTCAGTTTTTCTTAAATTTTCCACAATTGACGTATATTAATATTTTAATCACTGTAAAATTAATGATTATAAGGAAATGTAAGGAAAAAGCAAGTTATTTAAAGAGGATTGATTTGTATAAGGTTACAGTTTCTACAGGCTCATTTGTACCTCAGAAAGAACAGATATAACTATGTAAAAATACACTCATCTTTTGGTGTCTACTCACAATCCTAATTACTACACCACAGGCACAAGGAAAAGCAAAGTATAGACTTTGGGATGCAGTGTGTCTCAAATGTGTCTATGACTCATTTCCAAAATATGAATTATCAGGACCAAAAATCATCTGAAGGCCTCTGTATAGTCTTCTTTCTTGTAAGAATTAAAAAAAAAAACACAACTTCTACCCTTATGGAATCCTGGTCAGTGCAAGTACTACTCTACTAACAAGTCAGAAATCAGTCTTCACTGGCCATTCTATTTGACACTGCTAATTCTACATATTCATTAGTAAGAGACACTGTTTTTCCTTAGGAACAGAAAAGCAAATTGGTGCCGTGGAAACAGCACTAAACTGTGAGTCAAGAGAACTACACCAGGATGAATTCTACAACTCATGGCTAAGTCCCTTCTCTGAGCCTCAGTTTCCTCACTAGTAAAATAAAGCATTAGACAAAAAATTCTAAAGCCCCCCATTTTCTAACATTCTAAAAATCAACGTATATGTATAGTTGATCCACTTTGTTGTACAGCAGAAACACAACACTGTAAAGCAATTACACTCCACTTAAAAAAATAATAAAATAAAATAAATAAATGTCTCAAGTCCAAAATCTAATTAAGTATGGCTAACTCCACACACACACACACACATTTAAATCTAGTTTTAAAGTCATAATTGTGACTTCTTATTTAAACATTACTGTAATATGAAATATTAGTAATGTATATAAGGAAACTAACACCTATACAGATGATCTCATCAAAGTTTATATCCTTCTTATTCTTTTAATTACCTTTTATGGCATACTAGACCAAAGCACTGGCCTTTCTAACATAATTTACTATATTCAACGAAATAATTCATAATGAAGTTTATGACCTTGATATTCTATCAGACTCCTCCTGAAGGTTCTTTATTTTTTAAAAGAGACAGGAAAAAATTAAGCTATAGATAGGTTCATGATCTTTGGGAAACAATGTCAAAGTTCTAAAAATAGTTGATGAGCAAGAAAATATAAATGACACACATAGGATTTTATTAAACTATAATTTTCAGAGCTCTCTCAAGTGTTACACCTCACAATAAACACATTTCATAAAATATGCTACATTGAAGAAAACAACTTGCTTCCCATTATTTAAAAATATTGTAATATAGAACTGAGAATTTTAAAGGATATTACTCTTTCTAGATCAAAAGATTTAAATATGTCTTCTCTGAATAAAAAGAACCACAGTTTCATTACAGTAATACAAATGTATTTTAACTTAAAAATCAAAGCTGTTCCTTTATAGAAATCCAATGTCATGCTCAAAAGGCATATTTCTCTGGAGCCAAAAGTTTACTTGCAAGAGCAGGATGGGAATTAAGAAAAGAGCAGGGTGGATGCCAAGTTACAAATCTAAATACATGAGAAATTAATGCAAGGGTTTTCAACATTTTGTTTGGAAAAACATTTTTCTCTCAACCTCATCCTGTACTTTCTCAACTTTGTAATCTAAAATCCAATGATATTAATCAATTTCAGAAACAAATAATGTTTTCTTTTAAATTCTTAAAATATTATGAGGCACTCCACTCTTTTAAGCCTGCCTGGGACAACAAGTAAGATAAATACGAGGCATTTTACAATATTTCCTCACTGTCTTCTACAAAAACTGGGCAAGTGTGGGGGCCTGGAGGGTAGGAACTTGGTTTCTTGCTTCTTTAGAGAATGATGGTAAGAAAAATGAGAGGTGAAGAAGAGATGGCAGACTGGGGAAATGAAGGTATTTGGGAAGGGAAGAAGAAGAAGGAAAATCAGGAGGAAAAGGAGAAGCAGGTGAAAGAAGGGAAGGAATAAAAACATACTCAACTACAAACAACATGGCATTTTTAGACAGCACTTTACCATATATCTTGAATACCACCCTCACAGACATAGTATATTGAAAATAATAAATGATAGGTTAGCTCATTAATATTTAGTTTGAAAGTGAGAAAGTGAAAGCATCAGTCACTCAGTTGTGTCCAACTCTTTGCAACCCTGTGGACCGTAGCCAGCCAGGCTCCTCTGTCCATGGGATTCTCCAGGCAAGAATACTGGAGAGGATTGCCATTCCCTTCTCCAGGGGATCTTCTCGACCTAAGGACTGAACAAGGGTCTTCTGCATTGTATGCAGATTCTTCACCGTCTGAGCCATCAGGGAAGCCCATCATTTAGTTTATTAACATTAATTCAATATGAAGTGTGCCAAGGGCTTATGCTAACAGCTTACGTTAAAGAGCCAGAGTTTTACTATGAATAAGACTGAGGAGTGGGTTGCCATTGGCTTCTCCGAAAGAATCTATAGCAAACTATTATTTTGGCTTATAACACTCTTCTATAAAGCCATCCCAGCAGGTTATCCCCCAGAGAGATTTCAGAGGAAAGCTGATTTATAATTACTGACCTGTTGGATGGCACTAGCAATACCAAAATGTCTATCATTATCATCCAAACACTATTCAAAACTGAAAGCACCATATATAAGAATTAGTTCACTCATATTTAAATAAGTGTGTTTAGAGATTCATGAAACTATGAAATTTATCAGAGATAACACAAAATGAAGAGATAGGCTCAAGTGACATTTATCTCTGCTTCCCTGGCACCTGGACTAGTGCAGAGTACACAAGCAGGTGCTGAAGAAATGCTTTAAAAAGCAGTTTGAGAGTCCCATTATATTTAAATAAAATCTTAAATTTAGTCAAACAGTAAATTTAAGAAAATCTAAAATGTAATGCCTTTTTTAAAAAAATAAAAAAAATGCCCTTTGTGGCAGCACCATTTTGAAAAATTAAACACATTCAACAGTGTCAACGTATAAAACTTGATAGGCTATTTTAATAATACAAAAGATTCAACTCTTCCCAGGTCCCTTTCTACAGGTGTAGGATACACTTATGATTTTATCTACTGCAATCTATGTATTATATTGTTTGAAGTGACGGATGAGAAAATGAAGCTAATGAAATACTGTGAAACAGACACCATGTAAAAGAGAAAAGGCCATCTTGTGATAGAATGATAGTCCACCATCTGTCCCCCTGCCACTCAGTGACAATTACAAATACTCCATCAGTTTTCCGGTAGGTGGAGATGATGAATGAGGTAAAGACTTCTTTTTCAGATTCTGATGTTCCTTTCTGATCTAATCTGAGGTTTAACAGATGACTCAAAGAAAAGCCCAGAGTTCAACAAGCTTATTAATTTATCATGCTGTGAAGATGGGGAGAGGTCTGAGCTCAATACTACAGCAGAGAATGGTTTAGTTGTATTGAACCAAGGATTATAATGAAAGATGTCTTTGCAGAATTCTAAGGTTTCACATACATAGTACCAAGCCTCATCCTTAGAAATCATTTCAATAATATTCTAGTAACAATATTACCATTGAACACAAATAATACCACCCTTTCAATACAAAATCAGAGACAATGTTCATAGCATCAGACCTCCCAGTTGAGTGATTTTCACAGCCTGGGGTGACAAGGGCTTAAGAGAGTAGGCAGCGTCATATCATAGCCAATGGCACCAGAATAAACATTTTCTTTATGTCTATTAACTTTAAAATGTTTAACAAAAGGATGCATGCAAAAATATAAATATTTGGTTACAGTAAAAAGATAGAAAAGAATATACTATTCTAACACTGCATAAGAAAGAAAGCTGGAATGGCTATGCTAATATTACACAAGGTAGCAAAGAGTATTATTAGAAATAAAGGTCATTTGATAATAAAAAGGGGTCAATTAATCAAGTGGACATAACAATGATTAACATTTATGAACCTAATAACAAAGCTTTGAACTACATGAAGCAAAAACCGATTGAACTGTCAAAAGAAATGGCAAAAGTAACAACTAGAAGAGTCCATATCCCTCTCTCAAAAATTGACTGAACAGAAGTAGGCAGAAAATCAGGAAAGATATAGCACATGATGCCACTTTTTGAGGCGACTATTATGTTTACTATTTTGATCACGGGTTATGAATATGCCCAAAGTTACTGAACTGTAAACTTAAAGTAAGTGCATTTTAAGGTATAACAGTTATACCTCAAAGTGCCTTAAAACAGCAGGAAATTCCCAATTTGTATTAATCTATAATATTGAATACAAAAGAGTTAAGTCCAAAGAAATAACATACAGCATGGTACTTTTTTATAGAGCCAAAAACTACTAAAATAAAAGCATATTTTTTTAGTAATAGATCTAGATGCAAAAATAAAACTGTAAAGGGGAGGGAAGAGGAAGAATATATAAGGACATCAAAAACCTAACCAAAACTAGGTTTGCCATAAAAAGATGATACCAAAAAAAAAAATCTAGGAAGCATTAAATAAGAAATAGGGATGTTTGATATTCTTTAAAGGTATAATTGATCAGTAAGATGAAAAATGTATAAATAATTATGACCATGATAGTAAACTCCAGGATACATATATTGCAAATATTGACTTTAAGAATACAAGGAAGCATGAATAAATAATAATAGCATACTGGCAGTCTTCATTTTTGAGAAAAGGGTATTAATGAGCAAAAAAAAACCAGGTTATAACCGTGTATACGAGACAGCAAAAGAGACACTGATGTATAGAACAGTCTTTTGGACTCTGTGGGAGAGGGAGAAGGTGGGATGATTTGGGAGAATGGCATTGAAACATGTATAATATCATATATGAAACGAGTCGCCAGTCCAGGTTCCT
>NW_011494753.1:6797326-6798945 GCF_000754665.1 Bison bison bison
CAGTGCACTGGGACGACCCAGAGGGATGGTACGGGGAGGGAGGAGGGAGGAGGGTTCAGGATGGGGAACGCATGTATACCTGTGGCGGATTCATTTTGATATATGGCAAAACCAATACAATATTATAAAGTTAAAAAATAAAATTAAATTTTAAAAAGAAGTAGGACTATTTTCATAACAATGAATAAATTTTATATATATATATATATATATATCTCCAAAGAGAAAAAAATATTCTTTTTAAAAGAAGAACTGAAATTCAAAATACTTGTAAATTTCAGTAATTATTTAGAAACAAAATAAGTCCAGCAAGAAAGCTTAAGGCTTAAATAAAGAAAACTATGTACTTTACTAAATGATCAGTTCAATTCAGTTTCTCAGTCATGTCCAACTCTTTGTGACCCCATGGACTGCAGCACGCTAGGCTTCCCTGTCCATCACCAACTCCCAGAGCTTGCTCAAACTCATGTCCATCAAGTCGGTGATGCCATCTAACCATCTCATCCTCTGGCATCCCTTTCTCCTGTCTTCAATCTTTCCCAGCATCAGGGTCTTTTCAATGAGTCAGTTCTTTGCATCAGGTGGCCAAAATATTAAATGATACATACATACAAATATAATAGATGAGTAGACAAACATGTGGCTGGATAGAAAGAAAGAATTTCTAAAAGTATTGAGTTTGTTACAATATTGTTTCTGTTTTATGTTTTAATTCTTTGGCCATGAGGCATGTGGGATTCTAGCTCCATGACCAGCGATCCAACCTATGCCCCTTGCATTGGAAGGTGAAATTTTAACCACTGCACCACAAGGGAATTTCTTAGAAAGAATATTTAAAAGATGTTTACTCTTACCTTGATGCAATCTTAATTAAAACACAAACAGGATGTTCTTAACAAGTTAACAGCAAAGGTCATGTAGAAATTGAAAAGTGAAGGGAAAACCAAGGCAATTTTGAAAAAAGAATAATGAAGAACAAATTGACCACAGTAAGAGGAGAAGGAAAAGACAGCAAATGATATCTAGTCAATTCTTTGGAGAAAAAAATCTTAAAACGGCAAATCTCTATCCAGTCAAAAGTAAACAAAGACTTCAAATAAAGATTATTTCTATTTTATGCAACGTATCCTGGAGTAAAAAAAAAAAGAAGCAATAGGAAAAACTAGCCAGTTTATATTATGAAGCTAATATAATCTTGAGAAAGGAAAATCTAAATTAAATATCTGCAAAACAAATTCAACTATATATTTTTAAATCAAGACCAAGTAAGCTTAGTATCAGAAAAGTCATTACTGTAATATATCTCATCAAAAAAATTAAAGGAAAATGTGACCTTTCCAAAAGATCAAGAAAATTTTTCAATAAAAATTAATGCCTACTTATTTTTTAATATCTTACAAAACCAGGGAACTTCTTTACCTTGATAAGAGCCATTTATGACAACTTACAAATTGTTTTAAAAAAAAAAAAAAAACCTCCAAATCAGAAAATAAACAGAATTTTTTTTTTAAAGTCTTAATTTTATTCAGCATAAAATGCCAAGTCACTGAACTAGTTACTGGCATAAATCTAAGGTTACTTTGTACCTCAAATCTTATAGTATGGTTAGAATAGATGAA